>NW_026535811.1:3917500-3960000 GCF_028551555.1 Melozone crissalis | reverse complement strand
GTCTGGGCAATGAATTATTTCAGGAAGTGTAAAATTGCAAGTGTCATAACATAGGAGGAGTGAGATAACATGGTTTAGAAGCCTATCCAGATTAGGTAAAAACCTTGTCCCAAAATTCAGATACTGCAAAAAAGGTGAAGAGTGAGAAAAGTCAAACAAAACAGCCCAGTTGGCTTAAGCGTGTTAAGGAAGGCATTCACACACAATTGCTGAATGCTTAAGTGTCTGCTAAGATCAAAGGCTGATTCAGAGCTTGCCTTCTTTGGCAATGCTGTGAAAATAGGGTTAGTTTTGCCAAACTAGAGCTGAGAAACTCTTTCACCTCAGCCCTCTTCATTTTCTTTTGAAAGCAAACTCAGGCACTGAAGGATTAACGTGGTGTTGGAAGTACTCTGATACTCCCAACCCTGTCTATGAGGATGCCCAGCCTGTGCCACCTGGAAACACATCTTTTAATCAAGTCACAAATTTCTTTAATTGTAAATTGTCTTTAACCACTCTGATTGACTTTGCTGAGGGCAAGCTGTGATGCATCTCTGCTAAAAATTTGGTGGCTGGATCTCAGGCAGACAGAATTGTGCCAGCAGGGCACGGCTGCAGCCTCAGAGCACAGTCACACGCTGCTGTGTGCCAGTGTTTGGCTTTCCTGCATGTGTAAATCCCATCTGGCCCCATCAGGTCACAAGTGATGTTTAGCACTTGTGTGTCAGCAGCTCGCCCTGCACACTGAAGGCAGGAGGTGAAAATCTCTTCCAGGTGAAGCTGCTACTCCTCAAACACTTCTGGTCTGTACAGCTGTTGTAGAAGAAAGTCGTTGTATGCAAAATGAAGTCCAGCAGTTAATGCAGAGTTGGTTTTTTGCCTTTCTATACTCTTTTTGCCTCTATGTACTGCTGTCACCACTGTGGGTTGTAATTTAATGTAGATTTTCAGTTCATTCCATCTCCTTACACTAAACTATTTGCTGAACTCTGTCCTGCGTCTGCTATCTGCTGATGTCCATGAAACCGAACCTTTTATTTTTTTCTTTTACTCTGCAGACTGCATGAAAGAATTCTTTATGCAAAGTTAATGTGAATGAATTCCATTTTCAAACACCTCCAAACCAGACATTCAAAACAAAATATAGATTTACTTCCACATCCTTCTCTAATTAGATTACTTGTGTCCTGTGAAACAATCTAGGCTTTCATTTCAAGGAAGTATTACCAGCCTTAATTTTGCCTGGAAAAATTTGAAGCATGACCAGACATTATTGATGTAATAAGAATTTTCTAAAGCTCTGGTTTAGAAAAAGCTCTGGGAGGTGGGAATTTTGTTGTTCAGTCAATGGAGTGTTAACTCCAAAGCCTAAATCACACAACTTTAAAAAACCTTTTTCATCTTAGGAGCAAATATAGCTACATCGTTTACGTCACAGTCTGCTACCCCGTCCCTTCAGTCATGCAGTCAGATCATCCAACTTTCAGTTTAAAGCTAAAATGAAACTTTAAGGAGTATTCTGGCCAAATTTACTGTCTGCTTTTAATCAAGTCACAAATTTGTTTCATTTTAAATTTTCTTTAACCACTCTGATTGACTCAAATGAAAAGCAGGGATGATTGTGCACGGTGCACAGTGATCTATGCCTGATATTGTGGAAATAAATTCAAGTTAAAAATGACCTCCTGATGCACTCAGGGCTCTGCTTTGCACCACCACTCATGCATCGTGACATTCTTAAACTTCTACCAGTAAAGTCAACATCAATATTACATCCATTTCTACAAAGCAACCATATAAACTTCATCTTTCTACACATGCTTTACTTTAAATCATGCATATAAATCCATCTACACGCACAGGCTGAATCTAAAAATTTGCAGATACTCAGCTGACGTATTTTCATTGTCAAGCTCAGGCAACTTAAAGCCAAATTTAATGCTCCAACTCACATAAGAGTAAGCCTGCAATATCCCAGGCTGGCTCCCAGCCTGGGGTAGGGCTAACTGGCTCAGACAAAGTGCTGTGGCCATGCAGTGCTGTGCTGGGAGGCTCCTGGCCCAGATAAGGAGGTGCTTGCCACTCAGGTGTATTTACACTGCTCCCAGAGCTGGAAGCTTGTTTACAGCTTTGTGCCGTGTCCTGCACTGTGTGGATGGCACTCAGGGCTGGACCTGTGCCTTTCAGTGCTGTCTTTATAGGGCAAAAGCTCTAATGTCATTATATTGCAAGGGTTTCACATTGCTAGAGCTTTGTACCTCCTTGATGTTTCTCATAGGCAGCTCCTCCAGGCACTGACTCTTCCTTGTCCTCACAGCAGCCAACTGACTCCTGTTCCCCTCAACCAACCCACTCTTTTATTTCACTCTTCTTCTTCTTCTTGGCTACAGCTGCGGCCTGTTAACATCAGGCCTGCTCCTAATCCTTAATGATTGGCTCAGCTGCAACTCTTTAGGGGGTAAGATTACATTCTATACTACCTTTATTTACTTATGTTCTATCCCCCTACATTTCAGTCGTGACAAAGCACTGCTGAGCTCTGTTCGCCACTTTCCCTCCTTCTTCCTCACCTGGAGGACTGATCTCAAAGATGGCTCACTGATAACTTTGGCAGGATTGTCAGGAATGGGATGGAGGGTAGGGACCCTCAGAGAAGGTGACTTTCACCCCACTCATGCTTTCACAAGCCATGTGGGTGCTGCTCCAAGCAGCAGGTGCCAGTCCTTGTGCTGACACCATGCAGATGATGTCCCACAGTGCAGGGGACCTGCAGCCCCTCCTGGGAGGGAACCAGTGTCCCCTGCAGCAGGGATGGGGTGAATTTGTCACTTGCAACTCCCACATTGCTGCAGGGGAAGCAGAAACCCACAGAGGTGCTGCTAAAGTACACTTCAAACTCATCCACCCACAAAGAGATCTAGGAAGGAAAGAACTCAAACGAACAGAGTGCCCTCGATGAGCAGTGGCCAAGACTCTGTCATTTCCCAACACCTCTATTGTTTCTCCACTGACTAAGGAGAAAAGGTCTAAGTGGTGCATATGGAGTTTGCCCCTGGAGATGGGGGAAGGGAAGGAAATTAAGGTACATATATATAATTAGCTGCCTAATGTGAGGGACATAAAACATAGACATTTTTCATTCTGCCCCAGAGGTGACTGAGAGTGTAGAATCTCTGGGTAAGAAATCAATGCACAGACTGTCAGGTAAATACATATTGAAATATAAGTGGGGGGTAAGTTAATAGTTCTGTGAGGTCATATAATAAAGTCTATAGTTCTTTCATCAGCACTGTGAACAATGCAGTTACTGTGTTCCTACCCTGGTGTAATAGCAAAGACGGTTGCTAGACTCTGAAAATAAATTATGCCATGCTTTATTAAATGGTAAACAGCTGTTCCAGCCACAATACAGCACATGCTAATTGAAGAATGCCTTAAGCAGTCCTATAATAAAAAGCTTTTAAGAGTTGGAGAGGAAAAAAAAGAAAAGTCAGCATCATGACAGACTTACTATCATGGGTTCTCTTAGTTAAAATTCAGCACATGGGTCATTCAAGGTGAGAAGTATATTCTGGGAGAAGATCTACAGTAATGAACATTTAAGAATCATTAGCAGGCTCTTTCATGCCACGATGCTGTAGGCAAAGACGTGCTTAGGTAGGAAGTACAGCCACAAGGTTCACATCATGTTCCGTGTCTTGTTTTGCTAAGAGATATGTATCCAGGAATACAACAAATGTGCCAGGAGAATTGCACTTTCTGAGTGGTGATCCCCAGCTCAGAAACCTCACTGCTCATGGGAATCACCCTGGAGACCTGGGCAGAGAATTAAAGCTGTGGCAGGAGCTGTGAAAGAGCGCATGGAGAAAACAGAGAAGATGCCACAGGGTATGGTGAGCCCCAAAGTGGCCATGTTTCCTGAGCAGGGGTGTCACTGTCCCTTGGCAGAGCTCTGGCCCCTTGTGCCAGCCTGGTTCTGTTGAGATGAGTGCCCAGCAGTTACCAAAGGAATGCCAAGGTACAGTCATTTTTAATTTTTTTTTTTTAATTTAGAGGTCTCTACTGATCCCTGCAGTACCTTTCTAAGCAGCCTCGTGCAAATATCCACACTTTGCACCTCAATTTTCCCATCTTTACCTTGCATTAAAAGAACTGGAAGCCTAGTGTGCAAAAGTCCCTTAAGAGTCCTGAATGATAGATACTACAAAAAATATAAATGTATTTATAGCAGCTACTGACTGACATAAGCATTTGCCCAGGAATGACATTCAGATATATGGCATTCAGACTAGCAGACACTTGCTTTCAGGGAAATTGCCCACGGAGCTAAACTAGATGTGCATGCATGTGTATGTGTCTAAGTGTGTGTGCAAAATAAAAACAGCAAAAACATATTCACAGGAGAGAATAAAAAGGGAAAGAAACATGTCTTCCCCACTAGACAACACAATATTTCCTCATCCTGTCTTTGGGATTTCTCCTTTCTAAAAAAACACTGTAAGATGAGTGCTGCATGGTGAGCAGGATGATTTTTTTCTTCTTCTTTTTTTAAATGTTTGCAATAAGGAAAGTGCTTAGAAATGAGGAATAAAGGACATGCATCAATCCATTAGATGGCATGCAAATATTTCATTCTGCTCATACAAATCATATGATGTGCTTGCAAATTCCTGCAACAAAGCGCTGGTTTAATGGAACTGCTCTTCCTATAGAAATGGAAACAGGTAAAGTTTTCCTTCATTGGACTGTGTGAGCATTTCCTTTATAAATAAAAGCTGCAGTATCCAAGGTATTTCCTTTGTTGTGTCACCTTTAGGACTTACTATTTGAAGTATTCCATTGAAATGGCTACGCTCTGTGCAGTGTTCAGAATTTTAAGTAAAACCTTAAACAGTTACAAATCAAAGCATTGGGGTACTTTGAAGAAGCACATACAGTATATACATTGCATTCTGCATGCATATGCATTGCTGGTATCTATATATCATCAACACGTTCACAAAAAAACATTACAGCTTTGGGGAAAAATATTTCAAGCAAAATATAAACATTAAAAAAATATATAATTTTCAAAACTCAGATTTCAGCATCTTTAGGGCCGGTTCTACACGTACACTTTAGAAATATGTCAGATTCCAAGAGAAATCACCATGACATTTTTCTGACATTAAGCCAGTTGTTTTGATAAATATTGCACTACAATAAGAGGATACATTAATTAAATAATTACAAATAATGATTTTTTCCTCATGTATTTATTAAATATTTTAGATTTCAAGGTATTGATATTTTACACCTGCATCTGGTTTTATAGCTTCTTCCTCACTCTCTGTGATTTTTGTTCCTCTTCTAAAAATAATGCTTGAGGAAATTCTGTGCTGTCTCACTCAAATTTATAATTAATGTAGCAGAAAATTATATTTCTAATTAAATAAAACTGAGCATGAATTGAGGCAAATGCTTGAAGCATTATAAAGAGTACAAACTTGGGAGAGGAACAAAATCGCAAACAATGAGCAGGTAATGTAACTGCATATATTAGAAACATCTCAATTATTACATCCACAAAGGCAGAACCTAAAAAGCTGCATTTCATAAGAAGGTGTCATGTTGACATATATTGCTCATTAAAAAAGGTGCCGTTTGTATATGGGTTACTGTTCTTCATATGCATGAATACTGGTAACACTTTGTGGGAAAGGAAAGCCCTTGAGATTTTGTGTAGTTTGAATATTTAATGTAACAATAGTTTGCTCCCTAATAAAGAAAGGGAAGAAATTTGGGAGACGAGGACATAAATTTGCCCATTTATTATGTTGTGCTGACTGCAGCTGGGTATCAGCACCCCCCGTACACCTCTCCAGATCTGCTGTTAAAATTAGTGACTGCTCACAGAGGCTGCTCTTTCACCAGAACCACGGAGACTACAGACAAGAAGCTCCCCCCACATCCCCTTTTTAGGCAGAAAATGGCAGGCAGTGTATATAATATTTGTATATTATATATATATATATATATGTGTGTGTGTGTGTGTACTAACCTACTAGTTATCTCTGCTTACACCCCGGCTGCCAGCAAACTGTCAGCTGTCAAGGCGATAAGGTGGGCAGTTTAAAGAAGATACCGAAGCCTTAAGCTTCTTAATGTGCCACGAATCAATCCCATGAAAGCAAACAACTTGAAAAAGGGTTATATGTCTTTAGGAAATCTCTCAGCTCCCCTCTCCTTGGCTGGAACTGGAGTTGTCTCACCCTAATGACCCCTGAAGCAGCCCAGGGGGACTGTGAACAAGGCCGTTCCAGGAGGCAGCTCGCTAATTGAGGAGCTGATGGGGGGGAGAGGGACCCCGCTTTAGCACGTTAAGTGTCCAAATCAAGCATGACCAGATTGACGCGGCCAAATCGCCGTCTGGAGGCCGCTCCACGCCAGCAGCAGCAGGGCCTGTCACACCTGATGGGGCCCCATCAAGTCCTGTTAGGGAAGGGATGTGTTACAGGCCGGGGGCCCACGGCCTGCGTGGGGAATTGCTGCTCCCCAGCTTTCCTGCTCCTTCCCAAACGTGCCCGGGCAGGGCCTCGCCAGAGGCAGGAGCTGGCGGCTCCCATGGCACAGCCCACCTCCAAAAGATCAGGAGGGCTCCCTCAGTTCAAGGGGAGCAGTTGGAGGAATTAATTCTTTCTTCTAGGCATGTGCAAAACGCTCTGGAAAGGAGGGTGTTTGGGGGGTGCTGCCTTTGCTCAAAAACACCCAAAAAGGGGGAGTTTTAGCGATGCTTTGGGCTCCAGCCATTAACTCCGTGCAGGACTGGAAAGGCACCAGCCTTCCTTGGAGAGACTGAAGCAGGGGGGTTCAGAGCACAAAGGGCTGTAAAATGGTGAACTCTCGGGCTTTTCAATCATGGAGGGTTGCCTAACTGTCTTCTAGACTCCTGAAAATCCCCCTCATCAGCAGTTTGATCAAGGTGACAGAGACAGGCTGGGATTTAATCCCATCTAGGATTAAAACTCAACAGTTCCTGCCCCACGGTCCTCAGCAGGCATCTGCTTTAAAAGAGAGAAGTTCTTATTTTTCCATACTGTCAGGAGATGCGGCCACAATGTGGTCAAGGTTGTCTTGTCAATTTATCTGTTATTTATGTAGAGCAGGGGCCTCCTGAGCTGCACTGAGGTAAAATTTAAGCTGAGGAGGAAATATAGGAGGATGGGAGTTGTCAGCCTCTGAAATTCAGTGGAGACACTCACAGGCAAATGTTTAGGGGGATATTATAAAAGCTTGAGTAAATCTTTCCTAAACAGCATACATTGTTATATGATGATATGAAAGCAGGCTCTATAGGACTATCAAATCCAGACTTTATTTCTCTACTTATTCAGATCTAAAGAAGGTCTGCAGAAAGTCGGGGCATAGCAAGATATGATTTAGAGGAAAAAATATTGGAGAGAGGCATTATATGGAGAGCATTTCCATATTTACTTTGAAATTTCTTGGGAAACCTGAGCTAGCTTTTGTTTTTTTTTCAGGAATAAAAAGCGAACAGGCAAAGCAAACCCACATCAGACCCAACATGTCTACTACTTTACATAAGTCCCTTTCCCCCTGAAACTTAGGGAACCTTCTGTGAGAAATATCTATCCGTGTCTTTAATATGGATTTTTTTGATAGGAATATGAAGAGAGAATATTGGAGGAAAAATCTCAAAAGCATCAGCAAAAATCATTATAGGAGAAATAACATCTAGCTGTAGATCACATATACTGTGTGTATTGTACTATACACTGCCTTTCACGTATTTTGAAATGGGGGTCACCAAATTACATCTCAGACATGACAACAGATAAGTGCAGAGATGGGGATGAAATCTTCCTCCACCTGCAATATCCCTAACCCCAGAAAATCTCGACTAACTCAGCAGAAGTTGTCTCACCCTGTTTCCCCACCCTCCCTCTGAAACCGGTTCCTCTGCTCCCGCTGCCAGATTAAAACAGGATGGCAAAGTCAGAATGCCTGGGCATCACTCTGGAGAAGAGGAAAGGGGCATTTTGTTTGGTTCTACTGCTGCCACGACTCTGAGCCCTGCAGATGAGCTGATATTGCAGCTTCTCCCTTGCCTGCCTCTTGCAGCAGCGAGCAGCAGGGAATGCTGTGAGCACAGACAGGGAGGAAGGAGAGCAGAGAGTGTCAGTGAAGCAATCCCCTTCCACTCAGGTGCTGGAGCAGGTAAATGCACCCTGCTCTGGACTGTCTGTGTGATATCCCAAAGCTGCCTTGCTCTAGGGCTGCTGAGGTGAAGGAGGTGCAATACTGAGACAGTCTGAGGGACGGGGAAGAGGCAGATTGAATTGCTCACTATATTTAATGTGCTCTCAGCCCCTTGGCCCTCCCTGTTGCGCTGAGTCCACGGCTTTGCATCTTCACATGTTTTTCTAGAAGGCAATACCTCTGTCATGGAAGCAGTAGGGGAAGGCTGTTTGTAAAAATGAAAATGCTGCTCAAACATATGAGCAATGTGGGAGAAGGCACCCTTAGGAGGAGAGGCATGGATGGCTCTGGAGATTTTCAGGCTCTTCCTTCAAACCTGAGGTCACCCTGAGTTTGTGACCATATTTCCCCCTCCCTGGGGAAACAGCCCCTGCCACAGGTGCAGCAAAGCCCAGTCAGATCTGTCCTGACACCTGTATCAGCTGCTGTTGCTCCATAAACATCTCAAAAACATTCCACAGACACATTCCCACTCATGTCACCCACTCTCCCTTAAAGGGAGAGAAGTCTGGCAGCACTGAAGGAGTGTTCTCAATTTTCCTGCACTTTTTTGGAGGCCTTTGTGTCAGTGTAGAGAAGATTTTAGGTGCTGTCCAAGCAAAAAGGAGCTACTACTGCTCCAAGCCATTGCTGGTGACCTGACTGAAGCACAGTTAAGAACAGGATAACATTTTCAGTATCCCTGCTTCAGTACTGTAAACCTCAAGTTCCAAAATATGCTTGCTAGAGAAATAGGAAATAGCAAAAATCACAGAGGGGCCTGAGTCAGTCCTTTCCATCTTGTTTCTGCCAGCTATATACAAGCCATTAGATAAAATGCTAACTTGGATTGCAGATCTTTTATTTATTCCTCCATACAACTGTTCAGTCCTTTGTCTGTTTCTACCTCATTCTATTCATCTTCCCTCCTTTTTATTGCTATTTCTTTTATTGTTACCTTTCTCTACTATTCAGGTTTTTTTTTTTTTGCTTTTACCAGGTCCATCCCTGTGCAAATTTACTGACTCTCACTTAACACATTATACTTTTGTACAGACCCTGACCCAATTCACCATTCTACCCAGATTTCAAGCCTCTTCTTCCACTGGGAAGATGCATTTTCCATCTAGCTCCAGTTGCATTTCAGGAATAAAATTTTTTCTAAATTGTAGTGAGGGGCTTCCAATCTTTCCAGTCTGATAGTTACCAACATTTCTGAGGATTTAAAGATATATTTGGCATGGTCACCATAACAGATTTAGGACATATTTCACTGATACCTGGTCTACTCTGCCTTTCCTATCACCTGTGAAGTTGGTGGGAAGTTTTTTAGGGAAGTTGGAACTATGTGATCTTTAAGGTGTCTTCCAACCTGAATTATTCTGTGAATCTGTGATTCTTGGTAGCTTAAGAGGTGAGTTTAAAGTCTATATTAAGGATGATGGATGATGATAGATGAAGCAATGGAGGAAATTTTCCCTTTCTATAACCAACTACTGGTTGTAAGAGCTGTAAGGGAGGAGATTAGGACAGGCTCCTTTAGAAAGGTGCCTGCCAAAATCTTATTTATTTTTGTAGTGAGAATGGTTATAAGGAATATTCCTGTCCAAACTTTATTGTTGTAATTGGCCACTCTATTAGACCCACAGTACTTGTACCTCACACAACCAACTAGACAAGGCTCGAGCTGCAGCAGTCCTCAGCCCTGCACAGCACAGTTATTCCTAATTTCTTGATTAAAAAATTGTCCTATAAATTGTCATTAGGAGATTTGGGGGTGGAACTGGGGATTTTGAGAAAGAGGCAGACAGAATTCTCAGAGGTTTCTCATGTCCAAACTCTTTGGAAATCTAGCCTCGAGCTCTTCATTTTGATGTGGTTCATTTTAGCATGAGAGGGCAACTTGAGATGATTTTAATTTAAAAAAAAAGAAAATTATCCTCTTTACAGACATGCACGTAAAGGGGGAAATAATAAGGCCAAAACCCTTCATGCTACATTTTAATTGAAGCTGGAGAAGTATTAATCAGAGGGCAGAGAGACATTTCAGAACAATCAGTTACACATCAGATATGAAACAGAGGGTGAGCTTTGCAAAGCGGCACAGTGGCAGTGGCCCACATAAGCCTGGTCTGCCCTGCTAGACCCAGCCTATCCCTCAAAAACTCAGCTTCATGCAGCCACTGCTCAGCAGGGATTCTATCACCTGCTGCCCCATACAAGCAAAAGGCAGCTTTTCCCTCTAACTCTTCCCAAAAGTTCTGTTAAGGGATTTCCCCACTATTCCTTTGCAACTATTAAATTGACCTGAAATTACTGGTGGATTATTTATACAGATAATGGCCACAAATTCTGCCCTGTCCTCTTCATCTGCCTGCTAACAAACCCTATTTCTGACTGAGCTGACCAAAACCCTGCTAGTCTAAAAAAAAGGATAATACTTTACAAACTGTGCTTGGACAAATATGGGTTTTCTACTCATTCTAGATGGTTTTATTGTACTGATACAATATATTCCTATTAGGAGTATTTTGCCAATATTGAATGTCAATATTTCTAGAAGGGCAAGTTTTCATAGTGTTGAATATTCCTTAGTTCCATAAAGAAAAGATTGCAGACTTCAGAGGGATGAATCATATCCACACCAATTTCCTGGATTGGACCATGTGTTACCACATTGTAAGAGTCTGTCTGGGAAAAAAAATCCCAAACTTATGTGCAAATGGAACAAATGTCTGATACCAGGCAGAAGTGTTTTATCCTAATGAAAAAGCCTGCTTGTTAACTAGGCTTTGCTTAGCATTTTTATTTTTATTTAGAGTGTTCCCACAGGCCTACTAAATTCCCCTACTCTTAAAACTAATTAAAGGGTATTTTAATTATCCAAGATATCTCAATTCATAGATTATAAAATGTAGAAAGAAAAAAAATCACATAGTCTGGAGAATAATGTGCAGCATATTGCAGTTACAGCTACTTCCCCTGGATCATTGCTCTATAATTCCACAGTCTTCCATATTTTCTATTTATTTCCAAAACAAATGCTTCTTTTCAGCTTATTTTGATTCCATACTCTTTTCCAACAAAAAGGGTTTTGTTTGCCATCAAATACTATTTTGGATTTTTAACATAGTCACAGCATCTCCGAGCAGACCTGAAATTCCAGAATCAGTGAATACTTCAGGAAGTACAGGACAGAAATTCACATTTGCACCTGTGTTTGTAAATGGCTGGTTATAATCACTGAATATTTGCAAACAGGCACACTAAAATGCTTCCTGGCACAGATATTAGCTGAAATTAAATATTGCATATTGGAATGATGGCTTTTTTTCTACCAATAACTCAGCCTATACATGGAAAACTATAGGCACTATTATCACATCATCTCAATTAGGAAAAAAAAGAATATGGCAAAATTCTATGTTCAAAAGAATTCACTTGAAAACTTTGTCATCCCACATTTGATCAATTAACTGTGTGCGGAAAAAGAACCGCAACATTTCTGATTTTTCTGTCAAATTCATCATCTACTGTGAGAAAAGAAAAGGAGGAAGGAGAATCACAGATCAAATCTATGATTGTTGAACTAATTGCTTTAATAGAAGCTGATCTAACAGCTGAAAAGCAGGAAAAATCCCAAATAGTTTTTATTCCTAGGCTGATTTATTTCCATGCTCCCCAGCATCAGTTCCAGTGAGAAAGTGAGGCAAAACTCCCTCCTTGTGGCCAGCATAAACCCCTGAACTAATTCTTTCAGGCGGGCTTAGGAAGAGGAGGAAAGCCAGCTTCCAGAACAGATGGTGACACCTTTCAATCCCTCACTGGCAGTGCCAAACAGGCACAAATTGAATATCCTGTGGGCCCTTCCTTTTGTGACCACGAGCCTCGTGCAGGGCTCCTGCACTAAAGGAGGCATCTCCTGGTGAGCCACAGCCACAAAACTGATGGAAAACCACTCAACACAGCACCCTCAGCAGCAGCACCTCCACACAGGGACCAGCTGTGCATAAAGCAGATTCACAGTAAGGGCTCCCTGCTGAACGAGGGAAGGAGCTCTGTGTTCCTGTATCACATCACTACACCCTCAGCATTTCTGCAAAAAAGTTGTATAAATTTTTAAACAAGCAAATACCCTTATTGTGCTCAGTGGGTTCGCTTGTGTTAAGAAGAATTGCAGGGACTGGCACCAAACGGGCAATAGTCATTATCCTCTTTTTCTCTCTTTTTATTGTTTACACACATGTGTGTAGAATCATAGGATCACAGAAGTTTGGGTGGGAAAGGAATTTAAAGATCATCCAGATCCAACCCCCTGCCATTCACAGGGATGCAGAGGAGTGTATCCACATTACAGCAAACAGAGAATCTAAAAACAAATCTAAAACAGGAGGATTTAATTTTTTTTTTTTTTTATCAATGCAGAACAATATGTATCATCTTGTTTTACTAGTTCTGCTCTTGTAATTATAACCGTGGCTCTTTAGTGACTTGTCTGGCATGACAAAATCTTCTGACAGAACCAGCCATGCAGCTTTCTGCAATTCCTGCACTGCTTCAGGTGCAACCATCCCTTTCTCTGCCTACAAAGGCAGGATGAGAGCCCCACACAGGTCTCAGCAACAGCACCATTGCTGAGAATTTGAAATCAAGGCACCAGACAAAAACAGGTGAAATCAGCAAAACTAGGGAAAGCATAAGAATGTGATCAAAAGTAAGGAATTGTCCTGATCAGAGTGGTAAACACTGTCCACAATGCACTGACACTTTAAACATACATAAATTACAAAAGGGTTTTTACAGCTATTTTTACATGGTGGGGTTTTCCAGCCTCTGTGTCCCAGCAGCTTCTTGATCTCTGGAAATTAAAAGTATTGAAATAAGCCCAGAATGTGTGTTCTCCTGCTCTCAGCTGCTGGTTCCATGTGCATGTCCAATTCCACAGTGAATGCATTTATAACCTTTTTTCCCTTCTCTCTCAGTATTTTTTGGGGACATTTCCTAACACTCACTGGTGACCTTTCCCCATGGTGGAGTGGTTCAACAGCTGGCCAGATGTGAGACTGCTGGAAAGGTTAACTGCTTTTGTTTTGAGGTTTTATCAGAAAAAATCTAGTATATTGTGTTTATACTTGTATTATTATTTCAATTATACAATAAACCCTACTATAAAAAGGAAACTTTCCATAAAGGAATTATTCAGCAAAAAACACGTGTATATATGTTTGAAATAAAAGGTTTTTTTCAAAAATACAAAAATTCTCTTTGCACAGTGTGTGAGACAGAATAAAAAAACAACCCTAAAGTTAAAAATTATATTGAAATATTGAATAATTTTAATGCAGACTGGAACACCCACGTTGCAGAATTCAAACCTACAAGTAAAATTAACTACAAAACCAAAATTGGCTTTGTTGGCTTTTATTGCCCTAATCTCTGAGAAATGTGAAAAGCAAACAAAGAGAAAAAAGTATGAATAGCAAAAGAAAATGGATTTCAGACCTTTGTTTGTAATAAATAAATCGTTTGCAACAGAAATATTTCTTTAGATCATACAGTAGAACTTAAATCTGTGCACCACCTCTTTCAAACTCTGTTGAAATCTTGCGTTAAATAAATATTTTTTCTTCAACAATAATCTATTAACTTGAAGGCTTAACAACTATTTAGGCCTGATACACAAAAATAGCAGTGATGACAGCACTTAATACAATTGTATATGCAGAACCACCTCCAGGCTCAGAGTTCAGAAATTCAGAAATCTTCAAAGGACATCCTCTAGATGTGCTTTAAAAGGCACACACGGGCTTGCAATATTTTCATGGCAGGAGGGTTAGCAATTAATTCATACAAATAATGTTCTATTATTGGTAATCATCAGGAATATAGGTATATTATTAGAGAATTATTTCTAGGATTTTTTGTTTGTTAGATTTTTTTGTACAGAGGTGAATATATTAATCTTACCATCAGCATGGTAAAATGTTCTTTTAGTAGCTGAAGTAAGGCTGTTACAAAGGGGAAAGGGAATAAGTGAGGAACAATAACAAAAAATTTAAACCTTTTATGACATTGGTGGAGGAAAAAACCTTCCTGCATTGTTATGTTCATTTATTTTTTGTGACTTTCTTATACCTGATGACCAAACGTAATTAATGAAAAATGCAGTTTGTTCCTGGCTGATATCAGAGAATTTTCCACAGGTTTTTCCATTTAAAATAGGAAGCATCTGAATAAATATTCACTTTTAAAAAATTACTTAATGTACATGTTCTATTGCTCTTTTGCTTCAACCTTTCAATTGCTTTTGTTTCTGGGGAAGATTTTGGGTTGATGAACACAGTAATGATATTCTGTGGAAAAAAAATGAGCAACTTGTTGTGGAGCTTCCAAGATCTGAGGGCTCAAACACTTGCATTTTACACTTTCCTGGACCTATCAGATACCGAAATAATTCTGTTTATCTTCTGCACAAGGGTTGGCCAGTCAGTGCTCGAGAAGTTAAAACTTCTTCACCAAGTTGTGATTTTGCTAAGTAATTGCAGAAGGCAGATAAAAACCAAATGGCTTGTTGGTACCCCACAGACTGCTGCACATCATGAACTAGCAATTAGAAATTTGCAATGAAGAACCGGGAAGGGGAAAATAAATTCTACATCTGAATTAGTTACCAAAAAGTTGACAACTATTAATTTAAAGCCAACATCTGATGATTTAACTGTGCAAGCTTAGCCACAGCACAGCATTTGTTCACACTGCTAATCTCACTGTGCTTCTAAAACCAAAGATAAATATGGAGGAATGCACAAACTGATTCAAATTAACCAGGACTCACTACTCATTTTATGATAAGTGTTGGGTGTGCTCTGCGTCCAAAAGCAACAATTGGTTATGCGCAATGCTCTGCAGCCAAACTGTTTAAAAATCTGAAGTATTCCTAAACTGTTTCACTTAAACATTTCTGCAATAAAATCTTATTGAACTGTTGCTTTTATTAATTTTTTACACATCAGGGACCAAGTGAATGCAAGATGATTTTTTTCTTTTCTCCCTTTTATGCCTTTATTTTTTTTTAACTTTACCTACTACTAGCAAATAAACTATCCCTTTTTTTTAATAGAACCACAGCCTTGAGTTTTGGCCCCTTAATAGTAGCCTACATGGTCGACTACCCTTGGTGTTAAATTTTCTTAAATTGTATTTCTGTCAGTATATCATTTTTTTAAGCAATGGACCCTATAATAGCAAGCTCTGTTCTGTCAGGAGTACATTTTAACAGCGTGACACAAGTATTTTTCACTACAGGAGACAAACAATGATATGTATTACATGCAGTAAACATTGCCTTTGGTACATAGGGTTCTCTTAGCATTCATCTGTCTAAAATTTCATTGTGTCCTGCACAGGGAAAAAAACCCTGCCTCTCATTATCTATTGCCGAGGGCTGTGGGTTTGTAAAGTGCCAACAATGCATTGTCACATTTCTCACAAAACAAGGGCTTGATTGAATATTACAAGAGCAGTAGAGACCCAGCAAGGTGGATTAGGGGATATTTTAATAGTGAAAACAAAATAACAAACCTTTCACTGAGCTGCTTAACTAACAGTATTGTAATCAATTTCCTCTTTTTTTTTTTTTTCCCTAAAAACAGGCCCCCTTTCCCCAAAACAAGTAGGAATAAGAATTTCATCAAATAAAGACATTTTGTGCTTAATAGCATCCTGGCAAGAGGAGAGGAAAAATGGCAATTTTTCTGTGGGAAATGCACCCAACCCTGTGATTTTACAGAGCAAGGACTGCGGAAGCAGGAGTTCTGAAATTCACAGTGAATTTACGTGGGGGCTGCAGTTCAATAGTTAATCAGATTTTTACACTCCCAGCTACTTGGGAAAACAAGTTTCCCAGTGCTCATGGAGTGCCCTTTAAGTACAAGGGACCACCCCTGAGAATCTTTTCTGTGGCATCTCTGTCACACTTTAGGTGGCTGTACACGGCCTCACGTGAAGCAGGGTCATCCCCTCCTTTTGTGCATCGGGCAGGCTGGGAGTGGATTTATAAATGGCTCAACACTGGCACAATTCTCTGGTTCCAAAAACCGGCTGTGGAGCACTCTGAGAGGCCTCATTGGCTTTACTGAACTCAAACATGACTTTCCTGCAGCACCTTAAACTGCCAGCACCACAAATGGGCCATGGGCAGGGAATGATTCAGGAGAATAAAATCAATCAAAGTATACAAAATTACTCGGATGAAAAACCAACGCATTATTCACTTGTTAATTGATCCTTAAAAGAAATATGACTTTCCCTCTCCCTTTGGAGGTAGAATCATCATGGTCAGAAAAAGAAAACAAGCAGGATTGATTTAATTTTTTAGAGTGTCTGGGTAAATTCACTCCACCACAAAACCATTTTCTATTGTAAGCAAATCGCTCCCAAGCTCTGTTGTCTCTATTTTAACAACCAGAACAGGACATTTTCTCAGCTCCAAGGGAACAGACACCTTGGGCAGAAATCCTGCACTCCCAGGTTCAAATGTGTGGTAGAACCTCCTCTCTCAAAATCAGGAAAGGTTTTTAGTGCCAGGGAATTATTAGAAAGGGATTATCACCAGCACTGATCGAAAGTAAGCTAAAAAAATCTTGGTAAGATCTTCTGGTCCCAAAGCAGAGAGGTCTGCAGCACACACCAAAGCAGCAGCCTCTATACAGAGGATAAGGTTAAAACAAACAGCCTGTGGAGCTGGGGAGGGAGAGGGGGAAAAGGAGAAGCAAATGTCTTTTTAAAAGGTGACAAGACTCCTTAAAAAGGCTGTTATGGAAATTACCAGGGATTTCTTCTTCCTCAGAATATTTTAAATTAAAGAGCTGGCATACAAAACGTCCAGTGGATCGATCAAGGAGAGGCAGATACACAACTCTTTATCCCAGGCACATAGTTCATTTTGCATCTGATAACTG
This sequence comes from Melozone crissalis, assembly GCF_028551555.1. NCBI lineage: Eukaryota > Metazoa > Chordata > Aves > Passeriformes > Passerellidae > Melozone > Melozone crissalis. The sequence continues at coordinate 3,942,820 of NW_026535811.1, read as the reverse complement.
TTGGCTGTTGTCAGTGCTGTTTAATGGCTGGGGGGGGTTAAAGGGAGAGAAATTTACAGCTGTTTCACAGAGACAGAGAAGAGATCATTTGCTCTACATAGCCTTCAAAAAAAAGAAATATAGAGAGGAGCTGGCATTGGTAAATGCTGAGTTTCCTTGCCAAAGCCTGTAGCCTTATGAGATTCTCTGTGCATCTTCTGAGCCGAGCTGAAGAAGGTTTAGCTGGAACAAAATTGCTTCTCACCAGCAACATCTGCTACGAGATCTGGAGATCTCTGTCATAACAAAGGCTGTTTTCAGATTCCTGCCCTCCTGTAGGTGCTGAGTGCCAGATGAAGGGGCTGGAACGGGATAAATGGACTCTGCAGGCCCTACATCCAACTGAGGGGGAATTGCCATAAGAATGGGGAAGCACAACCATAAACTCCCGTCCAAGGGCCCTTCTGACAAACTCTGCTTTGGCAGAACCAAAGGACGCTTCACAGCAGATGTTCTGGAGAGACTTGGCAACACTATGCTGAGCTCCTTTGGCAGTGCAGGTCTGTAAGTGTACAAAAATAACTCCAAGATTCTTAGGTTGAAATTTCGGCAAAATGGGTGCAAAATTCCTGTTTTTTTGTTAAGAAAATATCGCTGTCTGACCATGCAGGAGCCACTCTGGCAGTCACGCTGCTAAGCTGGAACCAAAGCCCTTTTAAAACGGGCAGCCCCAGTGACCTGACAGGGACAGGTTCCTGTGTGGCTCCCCACACATCCCATACTCATAAGGCAGACCAGGTTCCCCTTAGCAGAGTCCTGGATGTCTGGATCCATGAAGCAATTTATTCAGAGTGCAGTGACACAAACATTTTGAGCTGGTGCCTCTGAGGAGGAACTCCTAACTAAGAATCCCTGGGCTTTTTCCCCCTCACAGTCCAAGCTCAAGGTTTTCTGGTGTCCTCCTGCTCAGCCATCAGCTCCTGCCTTTCTCTGAGCGCCCACAGGTCCCTGAGTATGCCAAGCAGAGCTACCTGCACAGTCTGTGCTTTTCCACTCATTTAAACCTTTCCTAACTAGTATGTCTCCAGCAGGACCTGTCTGAGGAGGTTCCCACCAGCACTTCCCTCACCCTGACAGAAAGGAGCTGTAAAACTGGATAACCTAGGCTGGGGATGCAGGGAAAGGACATGGAGCAGAATGGTACTGGGCTACAGGAGGCTATCACAAAAAAAGCACCAGGGAGGCTGAAATACAATCTTATGTGTTGCCACATCAGCCAACATTGCTCAGAAAGCTACTGCCCAGAGCTTTCGCTGCCCATCCAGGCATTATGTGTAAGAGCTGCAGTGTGACCTCTCCCACCCTCTCACAGCATAGGGGGAAGGGGTTTCAGCTGCTCTGCCCTCTGCACCAAAAAAAAAAAAAAAAGAAAAACCAAAAAAGAAAAAAAAGAGAAGTACTTATTTGACCCATTTCCACTCCTTCATTTCTGAAGAATGCAATATTGAGGTGTCAGCGACAACTGTGTCTTTAAAACAGCTGATCTATAAGGACTGCCAGGTAATTAGGTTGCTTGATTTCTTGAGACCTCAGGAAAAGCCAGGAAGCCCAGGGTGGGCACACGTGCTGTAATTGCTGTGTAACAAGATGCTCACCCATTTGTCCAGAGCCTTGAGTATTCATTCACTGCAGCCCCACTGACAGACACAGAAGGCCAGTCTGAATTCAGCATTCATAGGTGACATTGCTGGAAGAGGCTTGCCCCCACCTTCTTTTTACTACAGCAATTAAATATTCATGCATTTGCTACAAAGCTTCTAAAGCAGATGAGAAATACTCATAAAACTGGATTTTAATCACCTCACCTTTAGTATTTCATCCCAGACACTTTGCAAATGCTGGAAAAGGTGTTGACTACTCCTCAATAAATGCATGGGGGGGGTAAAACAGAGACAAACTTCACATGCTGCTCACAGCTCTGTGTCTGTGCAAGAGTCTGATGTAAAACCGAGTCCTTGGCTAGTGCTACCATGAGATTTTCATGCACAGACCAAAGACAAAGCTGGGGACCTGCTCTCCTCCCTTGTGCATCAAACTATGGCAGAGGGAGAACAAGCAAGGAGGGGAAGCTAAAAGAAAGCTGGATTTTGCCATAGTCATTACTGTGCATCCATCACCATCCTCAGACATAGCTCCTTTTCTTGTACCTCCCCACCACATATTTTGGGTAAAGATTAAAAAAGCTCTAAGATCTGTTGTTAAAAGTCACAAACCAGAAATTCCGCGCTTTGGTGCAAGCAGCGACTTGGCTTGTGGGACTTTTTGGAATCATTGCAGCAAGTCGTGAATGATGTATGAAATGAAAAATCCCTGCTCACTGCACACAATTCAGATAGTAAAATCTCCCTGGAGCATTAAAAAAAAAAGCACTTGAACATGTCATTTTATTTTTGTCCTGTGCCAGAGACTCCCTCATCTCTCCCCAAGAACATGCAGCTACCTCAGCTATCACCAGAGATGAGAAAGCACTCTTGGAGCTGAAGTAGATGGGCTCAGTTTACACAGTGTTTCCAGGAAAAGACACAGTGACCTGGAGCAAACCAGACAGAATTATATTGGACTCAGGCCTTCCTCCAAACACAGGTTTTTTGGTCATTTTTTAAAGTAATATCTAATCTTATCAGCCTGACTCTATAACTTGATTGACCTTTGGAAATTGCATTAAGGAAGCAAAAACAGCATGCTCAATGCAGTTAGGGCCATGAGGAGAAACATTTGATAAAAATATCATGTGTGTGACTAGACATCATTTATGTTGGGACAAATACAGCAACATGCTTTGAATTCAGGCTTGTATTCTTTCTTACCCCTTTACTGGAACTTTTTTCCTGCGCCTGCCCTTGGGTGGTGACCTTTTAAATTTGGCAGAGCCAAATGTCTGCTGCCATAATTTACCCATCTTTTGACTTGCTGCATGTGGTGCTAGTACAATGGGATAGGAACTTTTTCTTGTGGTTTTTGAATTATGTGGGATTTTTTTTTACTTTGGAAGGAGGGAAAGCTGTGGCAGCAGCAATGCAGAACACAGAGGAATGTTGGATTGCTCTCAACAGGGATTTCTTCCTTACCCAAACTCCTGCATTCAGCGGGCAGCCTCTGCTCTCACACACACACACACACACACACACAGAGCCCCCCTCATCCCTTCCTCCACATCCAAAATGACAGAAGATCTCCAGAATTAATCTTGCAGCAAAACCACTCAGTTTGGAGCACACAAACTGTCACTCTTTGCCAATCACTGAGAAGTGGGGAGTTGCCCAGTTTGCTGGTGTTCATTTTGAGCAGGGGGAGGATGGAAAACTGACAGCAGGAGCACAGATCTATGCAAGAGTGATCTGCCCAGATGCAGATGTCTTGGTGGCTGCATTTACTTTTAGGAACAGAAAGCAGGGGTCCCATCTAAAGACAACTGATGTTGTCTTCTCTTGACAAGTTTTCTTAAATTTGCAATTTAATATTTTTTTTCTCCCAAATTCCAGTGATGAGGAAGGATGGTCACTTGCACCGGCATGACACATCTGTCATTTTCAGCATGCTGAAATTTTGGGGAAAGAAGATGTTAACCCTTCCACTTCTCTTGCTTCTTCAATAAACAGCAGAGCTGTACCCACTCCTGCCCCTTGTACACAGCAAAAGGAAGAAGGGATGGGGGGATCATCAGACATCTGAGGCAGGGGCAGACACAGAAATTCATGTGTATCCCCCACTCATCAGCAAGCAGCTCTGCAGTGAGGATGAATTAACAAATTTTATAATTTTTTTTGTTGAAGCAAACCAAGAAGGAGACAGCAAAACCACTGCTGGTATCTGCTGTGTTCCTGCTGCCAGGAAGATGCCATCTCTGGGTGTCAGCACCCAGCCCTGCTGGCAGCTCCTGCAGCACAGGGGTGATGAGAGGGAACTCCTCAGTGCCTTTTCTCAGCAAACACACCAGGTCCAGGCTAGGTTTGGTTTCACAAGAGCTCAAGAGCCAAAGAATCAGGGCTTAAAAGCATGGATAAAACACTTACTCAAAATTTGGGGGTGAGAGGGTTAGTTCTGGAGTGCCTTGCAGGGATAGTGGTTTCCAGGCTTACAGTGACAAAAATCACATATTTCCACTCAGGCAAGATTTTTTTTCTGGGAAACTTAACATGCTTGCAATCATTTTCTAAATCTGTTTCCTTCTCATTCCAACTTTTTTTTTTTTTTTTTTTTTGGGAAAGAAGAAGAGAGGGAGTGGATAAGAAATACTTGTCCCCTATACCAGCTTTTTGATACTCTGCTATACTCTGCTAAAAGCAACAGTATACTTGTTATATAATATTGACAGTATTGCACAAATCAGCCAAACAGGAGGCACGTGGGAGTTGGTGGCAAGAACTAACTTTTCCAAAAAGCACACCTTGAAACCAGAAGGATGAGGAGAAAGAGATGGGTCTGAGAAGCAAAGGATTTATGGTGGTTAAATCAGACAGAATTATAAAATGGTTGTTTTTCTGCTAAAATAACCTTACACATATCTTTATACAACCACATATATAAAATAGATTCAAATTACTTTTTCAACAGGTCATGAAGAAAACTGTTTATCTACCAGCATAGTGAGATTATGTGTTAATAAGATTACTCAGGATAGTTAATTCTGGAGTTATTGTTCAGACTTAGTACATACCTATCAAGACTGATCATCTGGCAAATTACAGTAAACTTTACAAATAAATACTGGCTTTTACTCAGAGTAAATCCTGTAGCAGAGGACGTATATTTGTACCAGGAGGGAAAAGAGGTGGATGGAAGTGAGCACCTTCTTACCACAGCATGGGGGAGGCTGTGCTTGTGGCCAAATTGTTAAATAACTCGCACTGGGTGCTACCACCACCACCCTACATATTTCAGGGGTGCTCTTACAAAACACACTTGTATGTTTTACCTGTAATTATCAGGTGAGAACCTGGGAGGAACAGGGAGAATAAAGAAAGATGCTGTTACAGGAAAAAGCTCAGGCTGTGCTGCACCTGGGGACAGGGAGTAATTGGGACCCTGCCTGGGACCCATCAGGGGTCACCATGAAAGGCCTCAGAAGGGCACAGAGGACGCCCAGCTCTGGATTTGTGCTCTTTGTGTTGCTCTCTGACTCCCTTCCCAGCGATTCACTCCGCATTATGACTGAATTAGGTGAGGAGGTGCTGGGGGAAGTGCTCTTGGCTAACTTCACAGCACAGCCAGGCTCATTAAAACCAGCACATTTGCTGCAGTGTGTGCAGCATTTCCTCCAGGTTTTAGGATTGTTTTAGTAAGTGAGGTTCTGAGCAGAAAGAATACATTTTAATTTACTTTTTAGTGGCCCTGTTATAAGTATTCATTGTCATGCTGGATTTTAATATTTCTTTTTATTACTATATGGAGCATAAAAAAGTATGAATGCAGCATCTTAATAAAAATGAACCTATTCTTCTGGAAGCCTGCAGCTGCTAAGTACACAGCACATGTTCATTAGTGCAATTTTGGGGCATGAAGAGAAAGTGAATCGAGAACCCAAGGTTCACAAGCATCAACACAAACCTCAGGGCTTCTTGGTAAAGTTTTATCTCACCTCCAACTGCTGCTTCCCAGTAAAGCTGTGGAGAGCAGAGCCCGTGGAGAGCAGAGCCCGTGGGGCGCAGAGCCAAGCCTAGGCTTGGACCATTAAATCATCGCCCAGCAGTTTGATTTGGGGCAGCAGGATGCAGGATTAGCATACAAATAACCATCCTCCCTGTCAGAGACCAGCAGGGCAAGGCTGTCACAGGTTTGTCGCAGGTGTCACAACTTTGATTGACACCCCAGACACTGCAATGAGGTGCCTGGCCAGGATGGGGGCCCTGAGTCTGAGCATTGCCTGGACCAGGGAGGTTTGTCAGCAGCACACAAAGAACAGGGACACAGCAATTCAAGAGGGGTTTGCAGGAAAAGCCAAGCTACTTTTAAAGATTTGGCACTGCTGGGGCATGTTTCTAAATTAATAGGGCCTATACCTTTCAATAGGATTATTCAGGCTACACCAAGCATGCAGGACATGTTTGTAGGATTAGATTTAATGTTATTTTGGTATAGAGCATTCTTAAATGTATCAGATTACAGATTAAGCAAGGAAGCCAACAAAAACTAGTGCAGAGCAGCTTGTTATTGCAACTGCTCTCCTCCTTCTTAACACTCTGTATAAGGCAGACACATCAGGCTTATAAAGACTTCTTGAAAAAGGTTTTTTTTTTGTAAATCCAAACATCAGATCCTAGAAAATTCTGAATTCTGTGTAAAATTTGTTTAACAAAAATTAGAAAGGGAGAAATGAAGCGTATTCTGTATGGGAAAACAAGTTTTTAAGTTTTCTATTGTCTTAAAATCTTGATTTTTAGTACAAATTTTGAGAAAGAGTAGTAGCTCTGAACTGATCTCAGTCCTGACTTCAAAAAAACCCCCAAGATTTATGTAGAAACAACCATAGTGACAAAAGATAAGAAATAATTCACAATGATTGCAATTTCCATCCCTATTCTATAGCCTGTAACTCATTTGAGCTATTCCTACCGAGAAATCCTTCCTTAAAATGTATCTAAAAGACAAAACCAAGTTCAGTGATTGTTACTTGAGCTATTGTTAGAAATTGATAAAGAATAATACATTCTGCTTCTCAGAGTTAACATATTTACAGAAGCAGGGAATTGCTAAAACTATTTGCATCAACTTTGACACATATTTCTCTTGAAAGCATCTGCAAAGAAATAACATTATAAAATAGAATAAAATAATATTTATTTCATCCCATGGTGGATCAGTACTGATGTCCAATGCAGGGTTAAATATAATAAACACTACCCACTAAGCTAAAACCTGAGAGACTGAGTAGACTGAGATTTATGGCTTGGACACTTGTCATGAACAAAAAATCAGTTATTGTTCTCAAGCCTTTTGAACATTATATCAAAATAGATATAAAAATATCAAGAGAGATGTGATTATTTATGTACATCAAGTTTGAGCTTTGCTAAAAACAAAAGTGTAATAGCAGCAACACAAGAGCAAGGGTGTATTTGCTACCTGGTGTAGGATAGTCTTTCCTTAATTGGTTCAATATGTTAATTACAGTATATTCAAATGTACAATTTGCCATTCTCACTCTCACCACCCCACTTAAAAATTCTAAAAAACATACAATAGCATGCATAATATCATCTGCTTTTACCTCCCACCCCCAAAATATTTTATCTTTGCATGTTGTGCAATTATAACTTTCATCTGCTATGTGCAAATATGAGATATTATCATTTTTGCAAACAAAAAGATGAAAAGTTTAAATTCCACTATTACAGAAGGCCACTTCACTCAAGGTCTGCAGGAGAATGTCCCAAGGAACATCATTCCAAAGACACTCTGCTCCTTATAAGATTGGTGATTTTCTGCTCGTGAAAATTACCTTGTACTGTGTTTTGCTATGAAATAGAGCAACAGGGTCCACTCAAGCCCCAAAGGAAAATATCTTGCAATTAAATAATTGGAATCATTGTGCTCTTTGAAAAATAGGTGCCAAACACTCTCCAGCTGCTTCTTGCCATAGTTCTGATATCAAGTGGGGAGTAGGACGGGATTGTGGATTCCTTATCCTGGCACTCCATCCCAGCATTTTAGCACATGCCTAAATTAATTCTGCAACTGACCATGCCAATTGCCATGGGGTAGTCAAAATGCTCAACTATCATCACTCATTTAAACTCAGTTTTAACTGGCTTAAAGAAGATGAGACCATGGATCATCAAGCAATCACCTGTAGAATGCGGGATGCAGAATTTCCCCGTGATTTCTATGTGTATATATCACACCAAACTGATATACAGAGATTTATGTATGATTTGAAAGGTGTAAATATTTGATAGATTCATACACACAGCTAAGAAAGATGCAAGTTTCTAGAGATAACTTGGACATCCTTTTGACTCTTTTAAATGAAGGATCTACTGATCTCCAGAGCCAATTTAAAATGTCCCAAAGAAAGGCAATGAGACTCAGGTGTTGAAAGGCCAGTTGATCCAGGAGAGGCAAAAAGCAGTTTCAGGAAGATGTAAAGTAATAGAACCAGAATTATATTACAGGGAAGGAGGTGTGGAACATGCAAAGCTTTTTGAGACCCATTGCTTCAGATATCTGAATCTGAAAAACTTCAAAAATTCCAGAATGCCGTGATCAAAAATCCCCCAAACGTATAAATATTATGTGGATTTATTAAATGGTCATCCATTAGCATACTAAGGAATCTACTGGGAAATTAACCATCCAAAAAATAATGCATTTAATAAGGTATTCCCAAAATACAGATTCTGAAGGACTGAAATAGTTAACACCAGTTTCATTTAGAAACCATAAGTTGCATGCTGCATATTTTGGTTTCCAAAACTATCATGAATTTACTTAACTTCAGTGAGAAGTTTAAAAAAAGCAATTTCTAAAGTCAGGATGGCTAAAGAAGTCTTCTACAATTTAACCCATTTTGATTTTTACATGTTGTTCAAACATTCATATCCAGAAAGAAATGCTATATCTTTTCTGGAAGACTTGAAAAATATGGTAAATAGCAAGTAATAGACCCTTAAATTATGTGGTAGAAACTGGAGGGGTTTTTTTCCAGTTTTTACTGTAAAATGTCCCCAAAAATTAATTAAAATTTCAAAGAAATTTGAAGAAATAGAAATGCATAGTTTTTAAAGGAACAGTTATACAGTAGAAATCAGAACTTCTTAAAGGCATCTGTGTTAGGCTATTGGAACTAAATATGATTTTACTACATTATTCACAGATGCTTTGTTCCACACAAGCTTCTGGTCAAAAATTCAGAAATTTGCCAGTTAAACCCTGGATATCAAATCCTGTGTCAGAATGTAGTTGATAATATTTATTCCCGATGTCAATAACTTTATTATGGATATTATTTTAAAGATATTTCATAAGAAGTACTGGTCACAAAATCACTTCTGAGAGAAAAAAAAATAAATTAGCAAGGATGAAAACAAGAGATTCACATTTCTTTTAAAAGAAGTTACAGGAAACACTAAGCAGAACTACAGAGCTGTTGTTCTTTTGCCAGGAACATTATCCCATCCTCTGGCACTGCAGAATTACTTCGGCTTCCCCAAAATTGCTGCTTTTATTAAGCTTTACTGAGCTGCTCTGTATTGGCAAAACCTTTGTAGTAAAATAATTTTCCATCAAAATACACAGCACTGTAGTGCTGTAATGAAGAGCTGTAGGACAGGCTTTAAGAGGCACGGTACTTTCATCTGAAAAGTCTCCTGAAATTCTTTGAACGCTTCCAGGGGATTAATGAGGTATTTTGACAACACACAAGGAGCGTCTGGTTTTCAAGAAGCCTTATAAGAGGGAAGATTCACATTCTTGAAAATTAAACTGTGTATTTTAAGCCACTAAAAATAACACAATTATTAAAAATTTGGCAGCTCTGGAGAAGAAATACCAGCAGATATGGGGAAACACATGGAACTACTGAAGAGCGTCAAACTTGAGTACACACATTTCACAGCATTTCAACATGACTTAAACACCAGTTTTAACAGCTTAATTGAATGTTTCTTATTAAAAGCTATCACAGATGAGCTAAAGAAAGAACAAGCTAAACTAGCCAGGGTGTAACTAAATCAAAAGCATTATTCTTTGCAAGTTGAGTGGATTAACTGTGCGTGTTTGCATCACTCTCCTTATCCCTTTCAACAACTGCTAAGGTGTTTGGAGGTTTTCAAAACCTCTGGCAATTAGTGGAAGAGAGAGTATTCTTGCCTTTCTTTTTTTTATTTCCAAGACATACTAAATGATACCATTTAAGTAAATTTAGAAGAACATTCATCGCACACAGCAAAATTAGAACAAGTGAATAGCTACACCTACCATTTTTAAAGCATTTAAAAATATTTTTAGGGCATATTTCTGCAAACTACTAGTCCCTTTAATGCTTTAATGCATTGCAACAAGGATATTAGTGTATACATAAGGATTCAGTTCTAAAAAGATTTAGTGTAGAAAGTGGACCTCGAAAGCCTCACTTCCATAAACACCTCAATATTCTGGAAAACCCAGAGTGCTTAAATCTTTAAAGGTCTACCCTTATTTAATCAAGCTGGGCAAGAAACATGTTGAGGAGGCATTTTGAAAAAATTTATAGCCCACTACCCATGAAAATATCCACGCAGAGTGTTTATACATGCATTTAAGCAAGCTGATATCTTGGGTGTTTGCAATACTGCCCGTGACATGAGCGAGGAATGGGATCTGCTAATCAGCATCAGGCCACAAGACATTTTAAGTCTCTCTAAGCACTCCTACACAATAATTTTTTAAAATAATAATTGCCTTTAGAGTGCGAGCAGTTGTACAGGAAAAAGCTGCTTCCTAAATTCTGCTCTTTTAAAACTGCACTGAAGCTAAATATTTCACAGAGGCAGCATCTTTATAATGCTTCTGGTTGAACACTACTTTCTGTGGTTAAGTCTCATTATTTATAAGATCTTCTCCAATATCCAGTTTTAGAGACTTGGCTTTTCTCAGGTCTTTCAACCAGCAAGTGGGGAAGAGGAAAAACCCAAAGTGTTCTGTTTCTTTCCTCAGTAATGGGGATCTACTAATTTTTACAGCTCTCCAGTGGTTCTTTTAAAGTCTGCTCTATATTTACAAACAGTATTAATACTGAGGTGGAGGGGTAAGGGTGGGGGGAGAGGATAGACATTCTGTCATCCTCCTCCCCATTCTCAATAAGGTTCTAGATGTGTTTAAGGGCAAAAAAATTCCACCCCAATGTATTAGTTTTCTTAATCCTTTTCTTATGATCTTGCTTGCCTGGCTAGAGAAATTATGCAAAAAGTAATAAAAGTTCTAATTCAATTTCCATGTTAAGAGGTGGATTTGGGAAAAAAATAAATATATATATCAGAAACCATATTCTTTGTGTTTACTAAGAGATATGCACTCCAACATTTAGTGTCACGGAGCTGGAGTTAAAACCAGAAACGGCAAAGATAATTTAGCTGCATGAATGCCTGCTCTTCAGTAAAATGCTGCCAAAATTAAATAGGAATGAAACAGCACTTTGTAGTCATTGGTCGCTCAGCGGGGTTTGCGTAGTTAAAAACCTAAGTGAAAAGGGTGATTGACCTACATTGCAACTAGCTTAGCACAGCTGTACTTTCATATTTCTGCTGCATCCAAGGAAGCTCATTATTTAATACAACTGAGTTGCATGTAATTGTTTGTCTTTTATTTCACACTTCTAGGGGCCAGGTATTAATCTCAAGCGTGCAGCGGGCGTTACCGCGCATCTGGAAACATCCACGGCTGCCCATTTGCAGGCAAGGCTGAGAGAGGGGATTGCTCACTGAAATTAGGAGGCTGCCCAGGGGTAGGAGAACCTCACAGAAATCAAATGAGCAGATGGAACAGAAAGCAAATCCCTTGGCACCCCAAAGGCAAACGCTCTGCTGTTTCCCTATTGTTTTGAGCAGAAGCAGCCCAGAATGTGCAACCAAAGCACATTTCACACAACTCGTACCTGAGGTTTAAATAAGTAATAACATTCCAGTTAACAACCAGTTTGACATGTTAACAGCCCAAGGGCTGTTAACATAATGACTGGTCATTAATGGCAGTAATGACAGATTTCAAAGGGAATATTGTGCTTGCAAATGGACACGCTGCCAGTCAGAAGAGAGGACAGAGCAGGATAGGCTGATGCATTAAGATGTCACCGTACAGCTCTGGAGGAAAAGAAGGGGAGGAAAAAAGAGTTCTTGCATATTTCACTTCCTATAAATGGACTTGAAATATTGGCGTAAACCTAAGTTCCTCAAATTAAGTCTTCACTTCCTAACCCAGGAGTGTATAAGCAGAAGACAGAAGCCTGCAGGGGAATTATCCTCTGCATATCATTTTCGGGGAGCGTGTTATTGCTAACGCCGAGCCCTCTCTTTGCTCAAGTCAGTTCCCATCCTCGTTAACAGAGCGGAGCTCGCTCCTGCCGCGGCCACCCGGCACCTCGGGAACCGCTGGAGTGCCGAGCAGGAATCGCATCCCAGGGCAGAGCCTCTCACACCCACAGCATCCTTCAAGCTCCTTCCTTCATTAGAGATTCCTTCCATTCCCTCAATCCCTCCTGATCCGGAGGAAAAGGGTTTAATGTAGTATAATTAACTAAATTTACCAAAGGAGACAGCTAAAGCAAAGCAAGTTTTGGAGTTCTGAAGAGGCAGAGTATTTATAAGGAGCTCAAAGTGGGGACCTCAGGGCTCAGCTGCAGCATGAGAGCGTGCATCAGGGCTGAGGGAGGGTGCAGCTTTTTTGGCAGGCATCTCTAAATGAAAGATACTGGAAGTATTTTTGCAAACAGGCAAAGACACAGTCACACCATTTACGAACTTAAACATGAATGCTGAAGCACCCAAACTGGCTGCGTGATTGCTTGTAGCATCTGTAGAATGCCTGTCTTATTGAAAGGCATAATGAACACTGAGAGACAAGTTAATAAGCAATTTTACTCTTTATAGTATCGTTCAAGCCACATATCCTCTAGAGGGCACCACATAAATTAATAGGAAGCCAGAACAGTTTTATACGCAGCGCAGGCTCCCTTTATGGTTAAAAAGAAAAAAAAAAACTAAGAAGATAGTTTGAAACCATAATCGAAGTCTAATGTGATCATTAGTACAATGCAATTTGTTCCTTAAATTCATATCAAGTGGGTTGCTAAATATGAAAGCTTATTTGACTACAAAGCTAGAGAAAATTTAACTAGTCTGTACATTAGCTCTAAAAAGATCACTTTTATAGGTTCACTGCATAACTAAGTAGATAAGATGCAATGAGGCAAATGACTATCTGCAATTACCTTAAGTGCATCAGTTTGAAGTTTAGTGTAAATACCAAGTTTAAATCTATGCACTCAAGTATCACCAAAAAGAAAAAAAAAAATCACAACAAAATAGCTTCATTAAGATTCAACAAATCCAGAGACAAAAATCAGAAACATCTTAAAGCCAGTTATAGGATTTCTCCTGTATGCTGGTTTCACATGCAAAAGTAAAAGGTGTTATGTATGAAGAAATAAATGAAACACCAGTTTGAATGTGATCATGACAAACAAACAACAACAACAACAAAAAAAAATCTCCTTTCTCTGAATCACTTAGTATGAGTTTTAACAATCTGTTAGCAAAATATTTACTCCTGTTAAACCCTCCAAGACCAGAGAGCAAGAGCGTGTGTGAATGCATCTGTGCTGGGGAAATGCTTTGCTCATATCTTTGCTACCACATCATTTCTGGTTTTGATTTTAAACATTTGATTTCAAAATATTAGATCTGCTGCACTAGCACTAGGGAGATTCAGTAAGCTCAAAGTCTCCAGTAAATTTGGAACTCAGATGAAACAGCCATGGCAGTTGTGTCACTCCGGCAGGCATTTTTTTGTACAAAGATTATTAAAATTGATTTTAAAAATGGGGATGTTACTTCCCTGTACCAAAACCTTTTTCAAACCCTCTCTACACACACTCACCTAAAGACCACAAGCGACCTAAGCTCATTTACAACAATTCCCTTCTGTTCCACCAGCTTTTAAAAGTGAGGTTTTGTTACCTACTACATTGGCAGCTTTAACACAACAGGTTTAAGATGCAGCCTCTATGCTGAATTCCCAGTCCTCTATCTTGGGTTCAGTTCAGGGCTTTAATAGGCAGCAGAATACTTTTACCATTAAGTCTAAGCCCATCTGAAGAACCTGATCTGCCTTTCAGCCCCAGCTCAACAAATGCATAGTGGATTTTGGAAGGTTTTTGTTCCGCCCTTTTTTTCTAGAGGTGGTTATTTGGAGAGCCAGAGTACTGAGTCAGTGCTTTAGTCCCGATTCCTGTTCCTACCTACTCATGGTGTATAACTTGGGAACTGCTCAGTGTGTGGGAACCTCCTATTTGGAGCCTGTACTTAAGCGGAACTTGGAAGTTAACGCATTCTAAAAGAATTTTAATTTTCCCCCAGTGTATTAGCGACTTCAATGTCCCTTTAAAAGGGAAAGGCTTCACTGAAGGGGCAGGGGAAATATTCCCAGAAGCTCACCTTAGCCTGGAGCAGCTAGTCCCATGAGACCCCCTCCACAGGGAATGGGGGAGAGGTGTTACTGTAGGGAATAGGTGCTCGGAATCACCCCAGAGGAGCCTTTTCTCTCTATTTACTATTGAGAGCCCAGGGACACTAAACTTCCCAGTTAAACTCCATTCCTGCAAAGCAGCCCTATTGACACATGATAAACTAACCTGGTACTGCTCATTAGTACTTTGCTATGAGTTATTCCTCAAATACTTTTGAGAATGTAGGTCCACAAGCAAACAAGAAGAGAGAAAAGCAGGTGCTGATTTGCTACCACTGACAGGGGGCCACAGGTTAGCCAGCATCCCAGCTGGGCTGCCAAGTGAAACCAGGAGCAGAGTGGCTTGGAGCTTATGGCTATTAAAAATGGGGAATTCAGTTGGCTATCCTGGTCCAGCTTCCAACAGCTGAGTGCCAACCTTCCTAAAACTTTAGTGCCACAAACAAAATCCCTTGGCAAACTAAGAGGACAAATGCAAAGACGGGTGAAACGTTCCTCGCCTGCAGGGTTCCAGCCCTGCCCTGAAGCTGGGTGAAAACCACAGGAGTGGTTTCAGGCTGTGACACATGGCCACCACCATGCTGCCAGGAGGAAGAGTGGGAGCAGGAGAGCATCACCTCTCCAGCAGCACGGTGCTGTGGGGAGCAGGGGGGAATTACCGTCCTCTACACCAGCATCAGCACCATAAATCTGGCAGCCACCTCCACAACCTACCCGTGTGTGCTTTTTGGCTCAGATTTTAATTCAATCTCCACATTTCAGTATTTGTTTCCTCCAATAGTCAGTCTTGCAGCCCTGCCTGTGTGAGAGCAGCTCTGCAGGAAGGGCTGAGCAGGTTTCCCCAGCTTGCCAGCGAACGGAAGAAGGCCGTGACCTACCTCAGATAGTCTCTGCGACAAAGGATAAGGTTGGCTTTGGTGTACAAGGTAGAGCCCACCTCCCCCAGGCGACAGTCACAGCAGGCACATTTCAGGCAGTCCTCATGCCAATATTTGTCCAGGGCCTTTAGAAGATATCGGTCTTTAATCTTACGGTTGCAGCCAGCACAACCTTTCGGCTTGGTGTCTGGCTGGACTGAGAGCATTTGTATACCTGAAATACAGTAAGACAAGAGAAGACTGAAAATGGATATTCTCTCAAGTGCAAAAAAAAACTCTTGCCCTTTTCCTCCTCCATCTCACTGCTCCCCCCGCCGCCACCCCACATCCAGTTCATTTAAAAGTCAATGGTGTAGGTAGGATAAAATAACCTAGTCAGACCACAGCGAGCTGAAAACAAGGCTAAGATAAATTTGAGAGCAGAAACTTCCACTGCTCTATGTTCCACAGCTTCACTTTAACACCTCATTTACCTGGTCTCTTTGCTGAAAAGAAATAAGATTAAAAAAAAACCAACATGAAATGTTAAAACAGTCCAGTTGAAAAGTTGCTCGATTTCAGCCACAGTATCCAATATTTAGCAATGCAAAATTTAAATAAACAGCACATCCCAAATACTTGTCAACTCAAAATTTAAATAAACAGGATGTCTATATGGAAAACATACTTAAATCCACATATTTGGACTTATTTCCATTATCTTGGTAAAATATAAAAGAAGTTCAGCTTTTAAAGAAGAAAAGATTGGAGCTTTTAGAGACATGGCGCAAGAGTTTCTGAGAGATTTGACACAGAAATTTTGATGCTGTTTTTTAATATTTTAGTTCTTTTTAGACACAATAACGAAGCGACGAGATTTCCAAAGACTGCAGTAGTAGCAACGCCAGTCACAACCTGCACTGGAAGGACCTCCTGAAAAATCTGACTTAAAATAATCTGCACAAGGTCAGAGAGGTTCTAGTTCGGCAGGAAAAACAAAATAAAAATGCTGCCCTGCTTTCCAATCCCAGTTTTAGCCAACAGCTACTTCGGGACAAGCAGTACAGTGGTGTCCATTAAGTACATATACACCTTTTGATGTAATAGCTGAGAGCATTTAAAAAACCATTCAAACTCCTGAAACACTGTTTAATGGACAGAACCAGCGAAAAGGGGAACACAGCTGAGTGATGTTACTCAGAGCAACACAGCCAGCTTCCAGGGATCCATTCAAAAATCAATTGCCCTCAGCTTTACAGTAAATGGGGAGAGGTCACTGCCCCAAAGTGCTCACAGGCTGGTCTCTCTGCTTAGCTGCATGAACTGCCACCCCAGTGCACTCTGACTAATTCTCTCACTGTTACCTCTTAGGATAAGCAAAATAACAGCCCTGTGGATATTTTGGTGGACATCAAACAGGGACAGAAGAGAAGACCCGACATGCTGTTCAATAGGGGTTACCTCACTGTTTTAAAGGCAGTGATGTAACTTCAAAAAAAGATGCTACTCACTAGAATGTGTCTGAATATTGCAACAAGAATTTCTCAAGACTGGGGAAGGAATGCTGCTGTCAACAAGCAAATCCTACTCCAGCTTTTGGGGTTTGGAACCCTATTGTTATCATCCAGAGATCCAGAAAGGTTGAATAGTCTCACAGCAAAGAGGGGAAATTCAAGAGCCCTCACCATAAAGGCTTTAATACCTGGAGTTAAGAAAGCTTGGCAGTGTCAACTTCTATCAGCAGACCCTGGCTGGTGCTGTAACACACCACCACAGACAGGCAGGCTCAGAGAGTTGGACACAGACAAGTTGGGTATTGTTTGGTTTGTATTTACTTTTTTGTCATCCCTCGTAAGAAAAACAGGAAAACCAATGTAACCTTTGAAGCAAGGGCAGAGCATGCCTTTAAGGATATTAGGGCTGCAAAGACAATGGGCTGAGGCATCCCAGGGAGCTCCACACAGGTGTGTGTAGAGCACATGGAATTTACATGGAGTGCAGGGACTGCATGGCCAGTTAAGAGACTTGCCCAAGCTGAACTCTTGAGTCCCACCTGCAAAGCTGATTGCTGAATTAGAAATAGTAATTCCTATTGCAACAGCTGCCTCGCTCCTCTCTTAGCCATGCAGCCTATCACACACCTTGGAGTGATGCATTTATCTGCTCAGGAGTTTGCAGGCAGTTTTGCTAGCAGACACCCCAAAGCACCCAGCAGTGCTGCTGCACAACATCTAAATCTCATGACAGCAGTGTAAGGTCTGTATTTTTCTATCAACCAGTATAAAAATTGTCAGTGCTGTCCCTCCCATCACTCCCCAGTTGATGCTCATAGCTCCTCACCACATAGAGATTCCCAAGATCTGTCTCTCATTCCCAAGCGGGAGGATGAGATCCAGTGACCTGCGCTGGGCTCCACAGTCTGTGGCAGATCTGGGAATGAACACACGCATTTCCTCATTTCCTTTTGAGAAGGCACCATGAGACAAAGGCTGAACCTTTACAGCATCTTCAACTGACAGCTGACTCCCCTGAACCCAGGGTACATCCATGAAACAGCAAAGCAACATGGCTACAAACAACTCAAAGCAGTGAAAATATCAGAGATTTTTGGTAAGGAACCTATACCATCCTGCTGGAACTCAAATAACATCACTTGGTCGAAA
Organism: Melozone crissalis; assembly: GCF_028551555.1. NCBI lineage: Eukaryota > Metazoa > Chordata > Aves > Passeriformes > Passerellidae > Melozone > Melozone crissalis. Next base: position 3,925,104 of record NW_026535811.1, on the reverse strand, counting down.
AGCCTTAATCTGTAACGTTGCTTATCACAGTAGAGTGTAAATATCCACCAGGTGCCAACAACAGGCTTATCCCCAGATCCTCTCTCTGGCCATGTAGAGGACAAATGCATAAAATCAGCCACAATTTATATAAACTTCTTGTAACTCAGTTTAAAAAAAAAAAGAAAAGTTTAGAAGCATGAAGGGCTGTTCTAGGACTTTAATCTTTAGCTCGAGGGAAACCAGAATAAACTAGGAGCTAACACAGTTAAAGGCTTTAAGAAAAAAAATCTTAATGTAAAAATTTCATCGCCTGATAAGGAAGCGGGTTAGAGAGTGGAGGCTGACAGTCCCTGATCCAGGCTGATCTACTGTCCTGAGCTGTCTGAAGGGAAGAAGACGCCACAGAAACACAGCCAAACAAGTGAAGGTCTGAGCAGATTGCAGTAATCAAGCCTGATAATTCCCGAGGTATATGCTGCAAACATGAGGTTATTGTATTACAAATAAAACTGCAGCTTGCACATAGCCTACACAGCTTTGGAGACACTCACTGCACGAGGAAAGTAGGCAGAGCCCTGTCATTCGCAATGGTCAGCCCGAAACCCTCTTGTAGGGACAACTGCAAAGGGCAAACACCCAGTGGAAGGAGAATTTGCAGCCCTGCACGTCTGTTTTCCTGAGGCAGGGAGAGAAGGTGGTGCTGACACCCCACTGGCAGCATCTTCAGATTAGGGATTCTATCTGCAGCAGCTTTTGGAGGGAAGGAATGCTTTCCTCCTCTGATAGATCTGACCTCACTTAACATGCAATGAAGCTGGTTCTATTTTATTATTTCAATTTCCCCAAACTACTGCTTCAATTTAAGAAAAGAAAGGAGTGCTTTTTTGGTAGTGTAGAAAGGTTCTAAACAAAGTCAAGAAGTGTTTGACATATCTCCAAATTTGAAAATGTCCTTTTCTTCACATGCCCTGCTTAAATCCCTTCATTTTGACAACAGAACATTTTATTGCTTTTTCCCCCCTGTATTTCCACGAGCCACTATAATGCAGATCACCCCACAGAGCATCTCTCTCCCCTTTAACATTCCCATAAGGTCTCTGATGCAGTTGCACTTTTCAGATACATGCTTGTGTATTTTTAGCTCTCCCTTAATTTGGCAATAAGAATACCTTGCAGCTCACTGTCAGCCAGCTTTTCACAGGCTGCAGTTTAAGCACTCATTTGTTCCCTAGGACATGGGAAGGGCCTTTTCAGAGGCTGACAGCACCCACAAACCCATCCAAACTGCTCATTGCTGAAATACCAGGTGGCAGAGCACAGCACTGCTGCCTGGCTGCCTTCCTCCCCCCCTCCCCCAGGAAAGCAGAGCTTATGGAGCACTTTCAAAACATCATACAATTCCCTAAGTGCTACACCCAGGCTGCGAATAAAAAAAGAAGAAAGAAATCAAACCCAGCTTTCCCTTCAGTTCTGCAGAGTTCTACCCATGCTCTGCATCACAGAGCAGATCTGTTCTCAGAACTGAGGAATTTCAGTGCCTAGTCTGTCACTGTCAAACAAACCCTTTTTATTTCACCCCAATATGCTTTCAAGGGCTTCCTCTATCCTTGCCTCTGCTCCCTCCCTTCCTCCACCCCCAGTCCCCAGGATACTGCACATAAACTGCAGAGCTGAGGCAGGAATAAGACTTCATCACCCTTTAGGATTTTTGAAGGGAGAACTCAAAAACCAGACTCGCAGGTTTTCAGATTTCTCTCGTTCTCCCCAAATAAGTTCAATGCGACTGACTCCCCTCCCTGTTTATTGTTATTATGGTGTGATGAAACACTGTCAACTGATTTGTGACTATGATTTCAGGATAAAGAGGAATGGTTGCTGGAAAAAAGCTAAATTAGGCTCCCGGGGAAGGCAGAGAAGCAAAAATCCATCTCATTCAAATCATCGCCCTTCTCAAAAATCAAGGGGAATGAGGGTTTGATGTAATGAACTATATTGTGTTAGTGATTTAGAAGCATCTGTAAGCGAGATTAGTCCCTGATGGTGCTGAGCATGGCATGAGACACTCAGAACTCAGTTCTTGTTTGTGGTACAGGCAGTCCTTGGGAGGAAGAGTTGTGTTATGCACTGGATCTCTCACAAACTTTTAAAGACCACTTTGTCCCCCTTTTTCAGAAGCATGCACACAGTTCTACCAAAAACAGTAGCATAAACAGCACAAAAGGGCAAACTTGTCTCTATTTAGGAAAAAAAAAATTGAAAAATCAGTTTAGAGCAAATTAAGCATTGGGTGCATCAGTCTTCAAAAGCAAACTGACAGACAACATGCAGTCAACAGGAGAGTTAGGGGTCCAGGAAAAGATAAAAAGAATACTTTTCTGCTGCTTTCCCACTTTGTAGCTTCATCCTAAAAGCATTCAGAGCTCCAGTAATTCAGGGCAACACACACAGACTCCGAGGGAAAAAAAAAGTTGAGGTTTCAGAAGCTAAGAAACATTTCAGAACTCATATGTAGCACATCAGGAGTCGTAACTAGTTTTAGATTGGCATGTAAATTGTTCTGTGGAAAATTCTTATTGCCTCCGAGACCCTGCTATTCTGAGTTATTTGACAGTTTAAGGGAAATCATAATTAAAAAAAGAGACATAAATAATAGCCTGTGCAGTGTGGTGCACAGAAATAAGTGGAACCATTTCATTTAAACTCTGGTGAGCTTTTAATTGCCTGGATTGCATTGTGAAGCAGCCTAACGGTTGATTGCCTCCATTATGCTCTCTTGTTCTGTGCCATTCATCCGCACAGGCTCAGCTTCTGTAGTTAACACAACAAAGTAACCGCAACTCCATAACACTCGGGGTTTTTTTAAAAATAAAAGTAAGGATTTCAGCACACTGAATATAGCCTCTCCTGTATACTTTTGAGTTAATTTTCCATGGTATATAACTAGATTTCACCTCCTGCCCCTTCTTCTACAGAGGAATCTGGGGTTTTTTCTTAATTTTTTTTTCTTTCTAAATAAAAGATATGGGTTGGGAAGGAGGGGATAAAAAAAGGAAAAGAGAAGAGGCTAGGCAAAAAATAAAAATGGGAATGCAGTCCCACAGCTGGGAGCAGTGATACAGATTAAAAGAATTTGGCCAACATGGCTAGTCGATTGCCAAGAGACACCAAACAAAAGATTTCTCTTCTTCTTTCCCCTTCTCTTTTTTGAAAGCTAGATTGGGCCTAAAAGCTTGTTTCTCTCTGTTCACTGGCCCAGAGCATCCCTGCAGGCTGTAGCCCCCTAAGGGACAGCACAGCAAATAGATGTACCCAGATCTCAGGGACTGGAGCTGCTGAGCTATGTTCCTACCCCTGGCGTGTCCCCCCCATCTCTCTCCCCCAGACCCCCCCCCTCCTTTTTTAGAGCAGCGGTGCTGGGAACCAATTTGATTCCCTTTTTCTCCAATGCAGCTGCAAGGCTCAGAGATACTGACATTTTTCCACTCTTATCAGTTTAATTACAGTTACCATGGCAGCAAAGTGCTAGTGCTTGGCAAAGGCCAACAAGAGATTTGCAAGACTGAGTTCAATTTTGATGCAGCTCACATGCAAAAACACACAAAAAAAATAAAATAAATAAGAAACATATACTCCACAACAAAGAATCCCTTTTCGGAGTTAGACGCTCAAGCCTTTTATGCCAATTCCTTCCCGAGCATCACAAGGATGGGGAGAGGGAGGTGTCGGGGCCGGCACGTCGCGATGTTTGTTGCGCCGAGCGAAAGGAATCGCTTTAAAGAGCGGTCCTACAGGGCTGTCCTATGGGGAAGCGGTGTTCGGGCTCTGCTCGCAGCACACGTCGGCAGCGCGGTGAGGATGGAGGAAGAGGAAGGAGAGGAAGGAGGAACCCCCCGCCTCCCCCCGGAGCGCACAGCGCCGGCCGCCGCCGCCTTACCAAAACTTTTCTCCTTTTTCTGCATGAGTTGATTTACGGGCGCCTGGAGAGCTCCTTCTCATTGAAGCACCAAATCCCGGCAAAAGTAGCGAGCGCTTCCTCGGCTCGGGTCAAGTGAGCGGGAGCGCGGCGCGCCGCAGCGGGGGCGGGGGGCGGCGGGGCCGGGGATGAGGATGGGGATGAGGATGAGGATGAGGATGGACGGGGGGACGGCACACCCCGAGCGGCGGCGGCGAGCGACAAAGCCACATGCTGCCCTAACTCTGCCGTAAGCCTATAATCCCAGCGGTCTCTTAGCTTTGTTGTAACAAATGGGTTTGATTAAACTGTCACATGCGGCGTTAGCATACCGTGTCGCGCTCGCCGGGGAGGGAGAAGCGGGGGGGGAGAAGAGGGGGAAAAAAACCCCCCAAAAATAAGGAAAATAATTTAAAAAAAAAAAAAAAAAAGAGGAGAAAAGAGAAATGCTGGCAGACAGAAGTAGCGCTGCTGCCCTTCCCTCTGGAAGAGGAAGGGAGGACGCGGGAGCCCGGAGCCCCCAGCCCGAGCGCGTCCCTGCCGCCCCCCGGGCTCCCCGCCCCGCTCTGCCCAAAGGGTTAACCCTGCACCGAACCAGCTGCAAATTAAACTGCTGTACGGGGAGGCTTGTGGATTAAAGCCGGGCAGTGGGAAATTAACCGACTCCCTTGGTAATTGAGAGCGTGTTTCGAGAAGCTCTGGAAGAAGCAGGAATAATAATAACAATAATAACGGGGAGGGGGGTAGTGGAGGGCTGCAATTCATTGTTAACTTTGACTGCTATTTCTCGAGACGTGCAGTCGGAGGGGTTTCGCTCAGCGTCCTCCGCTTGCATGTATTTCATGTCTCATCATAAAAATAATGAAGCCTCACATGATTTAAACAAAACAGTCTCAGCAGAGCTGCAGCTCAGTGAAAGTTGCAGTGCAGAGATGTGTGTGTGTGTGTATTGCAGCCCCGGCTTATGACTCAGAGAGGGAGAGAGAGAGAGAAGGAGAGAGAGAGAGAGTGATGCAGGCACACATACACAAATGACCCAAAGCTTATGTACACAGTTGCCTCACTTACCTTCTCAATTAAGCGATACAGGGGAGGCAGTTCAATAAGCACAGTGGCTGCTTTGTAGCTCTTCTCCTTGGAAAAGGTCAAAAAGAAGCATTGTTTGGGGAAAAAAATAAAGAGGGGGTGGGAGAGATGGGGAGGGAGATCGCTATTCTTTAAGTTTAAAATAATGAGGTCCTCAAGGATCCGCCAAGTAATTGTGTTGACCGCATCCGAGCTACAGGTGTCCTCCTTTTAGTATCTTGCAGTCCAAGGCTGTCTGTCTCCGTCCTGGCTGAAGACAACTTACCTAAAGCAGCGTGTGAGGAGCCGAGTTGAATGAAGTCAGGGCTTTATCAGCTGCAAAATGCAATCCCTTACCAGCCAGACATAATACAGCAAAAGAAAAGGTCACTCAGTTATTACTGAGCCAGCAGAGCCCAGGCAGCTCTTGTGGAAGACCACAGAGAAGCAGCTCCCTTCCGATTTAAGGCTATTTACCTCTCTCCCCCTCCACCCACCCACCCACCCTTCCTCTCCCCCCTCCCAACTCCCCCTTTCTTTCTCTCTCTCTCTCCCTCTCGCTTTCTCTCTCGTTCTGCAGCTCGCTCAAGTACAGCCGCCCTCGGAAAGTGCAAAGCAGCCAGGAGACAGATTGGGCTTTGTTGGTAATTTCCCATGGTGAAAATTTACAAGCCTGCAAGTGCAGTCAGCAAAACCACATGCATATGCTAGACACAAACACCAGGGACACACACGCACATGCACACACACAAGTGACCTCTGCCGAAGCGGCTCGGGATCACCTTCCCAGGGAGTGCTCCAGCAGCACACCCGGGCAGCCAGGGGAGCCCCAAACCCCCCACCCACCACCACTCCTCCCAAAATACTTGGCTCCAACAAAACCAGAAGTTGCCCACGCAAAAAAGAAGGAAAAAAAAAAAAAGGCAAGATACATATCTCTCTATTAATGAGTAATGAGAAAAATCCCCGAAGGTGAAAACTCTGCCTCTCTCTCGTGAGCTAGGTCTGAGCTGCTCAGTGGAAACTCCGCTGTGAAAGTTTCCTGCTCCCTGCACAGTCCCTGGCTGTGCCACCCCCAGGTCCCACCTGCCACATGCCACCCCCTGACTGCACTTTTGGAGCTGAATGCTGAAGGAAGCCAAGCCATTCCCCCCTACAGCATCCTCATCCCAGGAGCTGAAGGCAGATCCTTATCCTCTACCTAGTGTTGGAGGGGGGGAAAGATAATAGAAATGGGGGTTGTTAGAGGTGCTGAGCAACCCTGACCACAAGACAGACAGACAGACACACGAGAGGTAGAGCACACTTTGATACCCAGTCACGCTCACAGATGACTGTTTCTTCGTGTTTTATAATAAAGATGTTGAGCCTAGCCTACTGTAAATAAAGTTAAAAAAATCCAAAGCATCTTCCTCTAAGAGCCATCTGCAGTTGGAGAAAGACCAGATTAAGAATTTGTGAATACAGTTTTCAGACTTCAAAGTGAATATCTGTTGTCTGCTATTAGAAGCACCACGCTAGATTTCCACAAAGCTTTGAAAGATGTCAGCTTACAATATACCCTAAATTTGAATGACACTCATATTATAGAAGTCTTTCAAGACCCAAGAAAGATTTAAAAGCATTGAAGTGCCCTGCCATCTACACCCCTCCCTCGTATAATCCAGCAGCTCTAATAAAAATCAAAGCAACCTCAGAAATGTATATGTTTAGGACAGGTTCCCCCACCTCCCCCCCCAACACTGTAAGCTCCTCTTTTTTTTTTTTTAATACAAATAAATATACATATATACAGGTTCCTGTAACAAGCATACTGTGCAACGAACAATTCCTGAATCTCTTTGCCCCCTCTCCCTCTAAGTAGCAACAAAACTCAGCCACGACCAACCTGAGCAAGAACCCGAAAAGCACAACCAGAGGCAGCAGACTAACAGAGCCCCTTTCTGCTGATTTGATCTGCACGCAGAGAAAAGCCAAACTTAACAGAAACCTGCTCCTCTCCTGCACGCACCCATAGGCTCAGGAGAGCCTGGCTTGCCTCTGTTTATAGACTACCTCTGCCACAGCCACTCTGGAAATACAGCAGCGTGAGTGTGTGTGTGCCTCTCTCCACCAATGCACTTGGAGAAGGAGAAGAAAAGAGGGAGGGAGAAGTTATGTGTGGGGAAAGGGAGAAATAAAATCAAAACAAATGGTACAGCTAATGAGGACAATTAAATTAATTATGTTCAAGGAGATGAGATTTTTTTTCCCTCCAACTGTATGATCTGTTACCCCTCGCTGGCAACTGCTGCTCTGTAATTCATGGCAACTGATTAGTGCATCTATGCAAATCTTTGTTTAAATCATTCAACTAATTAAATGATGGGATTATTCCTCTGCCTACGGTGACATCATTCGCAGTAATTAGTACTCTATTTGGACTGTGGCAATAAGATACCCGATGTCAACACCAACCTGCAAAGACATTAACCACTTTGTCACTTTGTGTGTGTGTATGTGTGTGCATGTGCGGGGAAGAGAAAGGAACAAACACCCAGATCTAATTGCATCTTCCACCCCTCTTTACACTCCCCCCACCAATCAAGGATTCTTTAAAAAAAAA
>NW_026535811.1:3872500-3915000 GCF_028551555.1 Melozone crissalis | reverse complement strand
AAGGATTGAAATGTGGAGCTGCAGTGAGCTGTTTGCCAGAGATTTGAAAGCTACAGTAGGAAAAAGCCCAAGGCCATCAGACAAACAAAAAAGTTTGGGAGAGAGCACATCCTGAATTTGATAACACCTCCCCATCCCCTGCAGTTGGTGGGTCCCCTGCCTCTCCCTCTCCTGCCTGGAGCTCCCTGTCCCAGCGCAGCACACAGGCTTTCTGTGGCTGCACGCTGAGCAATGAGGCTCATTTCCAGCACTCACTGCATTCCTCAGTGCCCTTCTGCAGGGACCCTGCCCTCCTCCCAGTCACCCACAAGGAATCACTTCAAGGGGGGGAGGACTCAGGAAAAGATTTGGATGCCAAATGGTTTGCTTTCGCTGTTACGTTGGATAAGGGAGACAGGCGAGATAGCGGGGATGCATCCAGAGAAGGCTGTTGTCAGGTTAAACAAAATAAATAAATAAACGTGCAGACCCTTCGGAGTTGATGATGTGCCTAATCCTTCAACTTCAAGTGGGCCTGCTTGAGGAAGCCGGGGTGACAGCTCAGCCCCAGCACTTGACGGGCGAGTGACATCACTGGGATTTGGAGCTGTGAAAGCTCCGCCGTATGCAGCAGCTCTATTGATTTTGGGGTCCAATCCTACTTGTCCCGAGGAAAGCCATCCCAGTGAGGTCAGTGGGACTGGTTTTCCAAATGAGAATTACTCACACAAGCAAGGGTGGCGAGGCAGCAACAATAAATCAATACAGCAGCGGCGTTTCCTCGTGCTGGCTACCGAGCCAATGGATTTTACACCCCTCTCATCCTTACTCTGCCAAGTAAGGGCTTGGGAAAGGAGCTACTCACTGATACCAGCAGTTGTGAAAGCAAGCCTTTTTTTTTTTTTTTTATGAAAAAGTGCACCCATGTAAAACTAGCTCTTGTGCTTGTAACAGATTATACAGAACACTGAGTGATAAACAGAGTCATGTATCTTGTATCAGACTCCAGACTGCAGCATAGGAGTCACTGAAGAGCATTATCAGAAGTAGAGCAAGATCGTTTAGAGGTTGAAGAATTAAAATGAAAAAAATAAAAGAAAGGAAAGATAGTCCATTCAACCAGCACATTTTGAAATCAAGATGTGATGGAGGTATTTCAGTGATTTATTTTTTTTCCTGGCAACATAGAGTACAATTTAAATAAATCTCCTAAATTTAATCTAAGAAAGATAAATGTAACTGTTACAACTTTTTTATTGACCTCCTATTAGCAGTTTCAAGTATCGTTCTAACACAGAAGCTGAAAATTCAGTTGTTCAGCGTCCAAAGTCAATCATGAATGTTCTAATAGAGGTGAGAAATTTTACTTTTGTCTTGGTTTCTTTTCCATTTTAAAATCAGTAATAATCTTGACTCTTGTCATCAGAACTTAGTGACTAGGTTCACCTTTTTGCACTGAAATCCTTTGTCTTTGCTCTTTAGCAATGAGCACTAAATTTAGTCCAATCCCCTTAAAAGATATTTGGCAAATAAATTATGACCCTTTTTTAAAGCTCTGATCAAGGGAAAAACTCCATGAAGTCCCAGTGAAATCACTGAGACTTTGGGCAATTGAACGAGCCACATATTGGATTGGCGCCATGTAGGAATTGCACAAAATGAAGGCACTCTCATAAGCAGAATGCAAAAAACATATAAAAATATCAAACTGTGGCTGATGAAGAGTATTTCACAAAGATCACTCTCAAGATACTAATGGTGTTAGAGAAATTAATTTCTTTGCCAATGCTAATTTTTTTAACATTTCACCTGATAGAGATTTTATTCAGTGCCTAAAAGGTTAAAATTTAGGTGGGGAAAAGACAAGAAAGAATAAAAAGCCCATCTGGCCTTAAAAAAAAAAAGCGTACCAATTTTTAACCCAGATTTGAAAACTGCCAAGTTATAATAAACACCTGGAAACCTGGGTTTATAATAGAAACTGCAAGTGACCTCTTGTTACAATGGAGCCTGGACAATAACAATTTACAGAGCAGCTGAAAGTCATTCATAACCAACTGAATAAACTGACTCTGAAGTAGGAGAAGCAACAGTGTCGGTGAGAACGTGGTTCAAAGACTAACGCAGCAACTGGTGAGATTTTCATAGGGAAAAAATTAAAGCCTTGCCAGTTTTCTAAATGGCTTTTTTGGGCACATTGCCATCTCCTGCCACTCCCCCCTTCCCTCCCTTGGAGGATATCAAAATACAGGCAGCTTGTTCTTTCTAAGGCTAAATTCCACAAACTACAGTTTCGATCCCAACAAAGTAATCACTGTCATGGTACCAGGGCCTCACCTACAGAGCCCAGCCAGTCTAGGGACTGGCATCAAGTTTCTCTTTCACAATTATTATATCCTTTGTCATGCTGGGCATTCTCTGTACACACGCTCTTTGAAAAACAAAACAAAAGGACATCCATAAATAAAAAGTGATCGCTTACGTCCAAACCCTCCCTGTCAAGCCCTAAAGAGAAGCCATGTGTAAGGAGAAAAAGGCATAGAGTAAGGAACTTAAAAAGCAACGTGGCTCATTGTCCCCACAGAAACAACTCAGGGCAAAGTTTGCCAAAGTACTTCAGAGGTTTAAGAAATAATCCTATTTCCAAAGGTCAGTTAAGAAACAATGGGTCTGTCCATCCACTTGCAATGAAACCTATGCCTTGGAGGTCAACAGGAATACACACAAAGTGGAGTTAAAAAGCTCTGAGTCTCTACGGGATCTAGGTGTAGCTTTTCCCTTTTTGCCAAGGTTTGGCTTACTGTTACAGAAGACCATTTCTAACTCGCATTTCTTTTAAATGCTGCAGTAATGGGTATACACCTTAAATGTCCATATTGTCTGCAAGTAAACCACACCTTCAAAGCCTCTTTGACAAGATATATTACAGATTTCTGCCTTTTGTTTGCATGTCTCCAATTCTTTCTGAACCCTACCAGCACGTGGAGCCCTCAGCTGTGAGCTAAGCAGGCAATGTGGTCCCTGTCCTTCAATAATTTCCTGCTCTTCTGTGCAGGATCGAGACTGGTACCTGCAAGTTGCACAGAATCCTTTGAGGACTTGGTGGGAACACAGAAACTCATGGTTCAGTTTGTGTCCTCTGCAGAAAGGCAATGGGGTGGGAGTGCTTAACAGTAGGTACCAAAGTAGGAGGGCCAAAGATAAGGATTGTGTGTGAAAGATTTTTTTTTTTAGACAATATCCTGCAAGGGGTCAGTCTTGGCACCATCTTTAGGGATATAATGCCACCTACTGAGTAGCCACCAGCGCAGCCTGGAGCTCCCAAGATTTTCCCAGGGGATCCACAGTTATGTATTTATCCAACCTTGACCCTACCTAACATGTAAGATCAGAGCCCCACTAACTGGGATGGTTCTAGGCTATTTGCCAATAATTATCTCTACTTACTGATGAATTTATGAAAATCACCAGTTTTGTGGGCACCTGGTACCCAAGCAGAGAAACAGCCATGACCAATTTTGATTTTATTGCAGGGGGAACCCTATAACAACTGTTTTGAAAATATCCTGACCATCACCGTGCATGATTTCTCCCATGGACTCAGACACTCCATGAGGATTCAACAAGAATCTGGTAAGAGATTACAAAGTAAGAGAACACAAGTAGTAGCAGAATTAAGAGATGAGAATTAGAAAATCCCAAGGTAACAATTAAGAACAATTCTTGTGTAAAAACCAAAGACTGATTCATCCCCTAGTAAAATCATGCTGTAGCACAGTCCTAAAGTAAGAACCCATACCATTAGTCCAACCATGGAGCAAAGACTCATTCAGTTATGAAACATCCCATTTCTTCAGTTTTAGGCCTTATATAAGGTAGCACCTTCAAACCCCAGAAACTGTACAAACCCAGGTGTTGTTTCCTTCCTCCCCGTGGTGTGCTTACCTAGGTATGCCAGTCATTCACAAAGAAAGATCAATTCAGTACTTCAAAATCCTCATGAGAGAGAGGAGATTCATCCCATCTCAGAAAGAGAAAGATAAACCACTGACACTGCAGCTTTCAACTGGGCTTTTCCACTTCAGGCAGCTAACATTTCACAACTCCTTTCTTTTTTTTTTTTTAATGTTTGGTATCTCGTGGCTCTTTATATGCTGAAAGCACTGTTCCTATTCATTTCAGGTGGGAGTATTTGGCACCTTTGCCAACCTGACCCCAGGTGCCTTGCGTCAGGAATTCACAAACAAAGAGCACACAGTTAGTAACTGTACAAAGGAAAAAAAGAGATAGGATCCTATTTATTTTTCAGTGATAAAAACAGGATACTTGGACCAGAAAACTATCCTTGTTTTTCTGTTGTGACACCTTGTGTTAATCAATTTACATCTCTCCCAGAGTACAAGATATACATCCTATAGATGCTAGCCTTTTCCACCATAAAGTTTTTTCCCAAGGTAGTTTCTCTTATGCAGTGAATTAGACAGGTGATTGTGTTATTAAAAGCTAAAAGCAGTGTAAAGATTTGTATTCATAAGGGAAGTAAATGGAGGTTGTATGTAAATACAATAATACTGGTATTTCCTGCATGGAATACCAGCATACCTGGCTTTTCATCACATATATTTTTAATTTAGCTCTTGTATTGAAAAAAAAAAAGGGGGGGAATAAAAAAGAAGTTTAAAATAGTGAATCACATGGAGTTTGATTGTTTAAAGCAATTTTGAATCTTCAGGCTGTAGACCAGATCATCATTGATGCCAGTGGCACAGCCAGCAATGGGATGCCCACTTTCCTAATACTTCCACTTGTTGCAAACAATGCAGGACTCCAAAATTTCAGCTGTACCATTGTCTTCCTTACACTTTCTCTTTTGTAGGACTCTCCTGCTCCTTTTTGACTGCTGTCTTTGTCTCCCTTAGCCCACCTGGCTATCTCTTGGTGCTTCGCTCTTTCGCTTTCACATCCCGCAGCCCTTCTCTGCCTTTTATTTCATTTTCTGCCCCTGAAAGGCTGAGCTGAGGGGCACAGCAGAGCTCTGAAGCCCCTTCCCTTAGAGCCTGTGGGGTGCCCAGGTGGGGATAGGTGAGAAACACCGGGAGTTTGCTCTCAGGCCATGGGCATGGCCACGGGGCAGCTCAGGCAGACAGGAGCAAGAAGAACAGGGAAAGGATTAGAGCCTTTAAGTGGCAGCTGAATCTTGGGAAAATATAAAAGTTAATCTCTGAAGTCTCTCCTGATGCATATGAACCAGAATCCCTGGGAGGCTCTTAACTTTGCCAAATTTGGGCAGCTTTTCACAGGGATGTAAGAGCTCATGCCCCCAGCGTGAGGGTGATTTTTTTATGTGACCTTTTACATCCCACTCAAAAGGGGGAGATGGTAGAGATTCACAGTCAGGATATATTTTTTTTTTTCAATGGACAAAACAACATGTTTTTCTCCTAGTTCTTTGTTCTTAGAAATAGCTAAGCAGTTTTAACTGAAACTCAGAAAACAAAAGGGGAGGAAGGGAAGCCTGAGGCAGACTTTTGCTGCAGAAAATTTCAGTGCAGATTCTGGGAGCCTGGCAAAGCTAGAAACAACTGAAAATAGAAGTTTAAAATAGAGTGCATTAGGTACCTGTAAATTATAGACACACAGAAACTGGTGTATAGAGCTGTGTCTGTTTCATTGTTTCCAGCCCTGAATTAGTGTGCTCAAATAAATTAGTGGAGATCTGCTGCATCCATAGCATTTTTTTGTCTTTGAAATTGAGACTGCTAACTAAGGTGTTGTTACCTTATTGCAAAAGTTCCATACCTTCTCGGTGATGTCTCATGGGCAGCTCCTTACAGCACTGACTCCTTCATCTTCTCTTTCATAACACAGCCAACAAAATCCAACTCTCCTCATCCACCAAACCCACTCTTTTGTAGCACTTGTCTCCTCATGGGACACAGCTGTGGCCTGTTAAGGGCAGGGCTGTTCCTAATCTTTGGTGATTAGCCCAGCTGCAACTCCTCAGGGATGAGATACCTTCTGCACTATCTTTATTTTCTTACATTCTATCCCTCCACACTAAGGCATTCAGATACTAATTTACCTGTCAGCTTCAGACATGATTTATAAAAAAATAAAATAAAACTGAGCCCATGCACATTTGGGTAATGACCCCAGATGGGCAGCTGTCTTTCTGCCGAACCTCCACCACTTTTAGGAACTGTGCAGATACTTGCAAGACCTCTGCTCTGCTGCTGTCCACACACCTTTGAGCAACATGAGAGGGTTCTGTGCTTTGTGCTTCCCCCCAGTGTCCATTTTCCTGGGCACAGAGTGAGGAGTGTGCCCCGACAGTGAATTTCAGAAGGGCTGTCTCCATTCCCACTTCTGAAGGGGTACATCTCTGGCTCCCATGGCACCATATATCAGGAAAAAACCTTTGGAAAGCCAGGAGTTCACTGCCAGCCACACGTGAAGTTTGTGAAGCTACTCTGGAATTTTAAATGCTTTTTGCTCAGGAACAAATGGGACGGTAAAACCGTGGAGTAATAATCAGAATAAGGTCACGGTATAAAGATCCTCCTGGAATATGAAATTTTAAGGAGAGCCTGTACGTGTTTGTTTGAGCAAGAGCTTCAGAGTAAGAGGTGGACAAAGTGTGGATTAAGAGCTACATAAGGAAAAGGCTGTAATTCTAATATTAATTAGTTTCTGCATAATTAAATATTTCTCATTTTGAACAGTGGCTGTGAGCTCCCTCTGTCCTTGGCAAAGTTTGAAGTCTAATTTTATGGCTTTGACTCTTCTCTGGTGCACTGTAAGTACAAGTATGTATTAAGTAGATTTCTTTTTTTTTTTTTTTTTTTTTAACTTTTCTCACTGCAAATAGTGCTCTGAAAGTGAGTTATTTTGCTTATTGCAAGATGTTGGATGATGGTTACAGAAACAATGCTTTTCATCACTAAAATATATGAGAGTAAAGAGTTGAAAACACTAGAAAATGTCCACCTTTCTTAGATTTTGATGTTTGGCATCTTGGCAATCTGATACCAGTTTTATGGCTGTAGGTTATTAATAAAATTGGATTACAGAAGTTTATGAAAGATGATGTATTTTCCATTGTGGCAACCCTAAGTTCTGACAACAAAAGGTGGGTTTTGTATTAATCAACTATGCCCCATCTCAGCAAAATTATGTGAATTATGTGTAGCCATGTAAATTTGATGAACTTGAGGTAGACTGACCTGCAATCTGGGATTTGCACACACTTTTATTTGCTGTCATACACAAATCAGTTTGCACGAGTGACTCAAAATCCAGTGACACTCAACTCCTTTTCCCTATTTCCGGTGATCTCAGTGAGTGTTGGAGACAAATGTGTGGAAGGCAATAAAATAGTCAAGGTTCAGCCCAGACAAGAGTGACAGTGGTGAGAGTAAACTGGGAGAAAGAAACAGTCAGGTTCTCAACACTGAGGTTTTGTTGAGATGCTACCCAAAATCAGAGAGTCCAGGTTGTGGGCTTGGACCTCACAAAATGCCTTTGGGAGGCCATTAAAATATGCTTCTCATATGGTGGGGATTTGAATATTTTACCAATTTCCTTGGAGCTTGAGAACACTGAAAAAATCTGACCCAGTGCCCATCTCAAGGCAAAAGATGTTTTTCGGTCTCTCATAGCTAAAAGATGGCAGCTGAGCCCTACATGCACCTTTTCCATTTTATGCTTGGGTGTTTGCCAAACTTGTGTGACCTACACCTAAAATGATTCAGACACTGACTCTAGTGCAGACTGTGACTGTCTGGCTGCAGGATGTTACACCTCTGCTCTTTGCTGCTCAAAGCTGAGTGAAAGTTGTTGGAAATTATCCCATTATTATAAAGCTGGTCCTTTCAGCAGGCTATTTTTTTTAGGGATCTGTGTATTACCATGCATATCATCTGCAGAGATGCATAAATGATCGAGCTTCTCACTTAATAGAAAGGAAATGGTGATAGGGGGTTTCCATGAAGATTCTTTGATTTCAGAATTTATTCTCCCTGAGGTCCAAAATAGCCCAAATTTAACTTTCAGAACATGCTGCATAGCTATTTTTTGCTGAGCTTTTGCTGAGGGTTGAAGAGCATGAGGCAAGCTGGGAATTTTTTTGTGATTCTGGGCTGATTTGATTTATGTGGGCAGGGAGTTATTTGGACTGAGCAAGTAATTTTGTTTGTTATGAATATTTTTAATTAGGTTTAAGCCCTCAAAACTTTGGATAAAGACATTTTGTTTATACTTGGGAGAAAAATGAATGAAGTAGATTACATATTTAAGCCTTTTTTGTAATGATTTACTCTTCCTTGTAATTGTGTGTAGTGAACAGATTATCTTTTATTTTATGATTCAGTTTTCCTTTAAGTGCTTCTTCCCCTTTGCTGCCACATCAGAGAGAATCTGTTGAGTTTAATTGGGCTCTCCTTAGGCTCATGATCTTGCTTGCCAGATGAGTTTTATGAAATTCTCTTCCTTTTTTGGGAAAATGAAATGATTTGTGGTTCTGACTAAAATAGTTCTGATCAGCCTCTCCAAATTCTGAGGGCTACTCCTTGGCACAGCAGCCTTGCAGTGCTCTAGAGACCCATCCCTTGGCAGGGGAGCAGGAGAGATGGATGCCTGCATCCTGAGAGAGATGTTGCACTGTGTGGAATTCCACATTCCCTGGACATTTCACATTTGTGAAATTCTGCTTAGTGGAAAATTATCTCAAAGAGATGGCACAGCTCATTCTGACTTTTTTTAAAAAAACCAGGAAAATCCACAAATTAGCAGAATATTTGAATTTGTCCATCCACCTCTTTTTGCCAGTGTTAGACTGTTCCCAACCTAGCATAACTGTGTTGTTTCATTTAAAGAATCAATGATACATCTCTCATAAATAAACCTTATTGTCCCCTCTCCTTTCTCCATACAGTCAGTCCTTGCTTCTGCTCATCCCACTTAAACCATTCAAATCAAAACAAATATGAAAATATTTTCCTTTAATTAGTACTTCTATTTAGCTTGCACTTCTTTCACCTTTCAGTTGTCAGTAATGTGTAAGAAGATGAAAACAGAATAGAATGGAATATTTGGGCTCATATGCTGGCTTGTGCTGTAGAGGCTTTGCTAGAAATGACTAACAGCAGTCTGGTGAAGTGGGTGTACCAGCACCCAGGCTATAGGTGCTCATTTTCATGTTTTTCCATGTGGGTGGGTTTCTGAAAGCAACTAAATTATTTAGAACTAGAACTCCTAAATTGGATTGACTTTTTTCCTTTTTTTTTTCTTTTTTATTTTTTTGGTTTTTTGTTTTTAATCCCTCAGTTTTCTCACCCCACCTCTAGCACATTTTAGATCCAAACCTCAAATATTGGCATCTTTTGACCACTGGTAGCAGAGTGGGATACTCAGATTGCTGCTTTGTCAGTTCAACCACTGTAGAAATTTAATGTAGTTTAAAACTACATCTATTACATCTATATTTGACATGCAACCTCAAATATTTAAGGCTTTTTTTGTTGATTCTGCTTATTCTGTCCCAGGATTAGCTTTATTCCACCTTTGCAGACATCTGTGTTTCAAAGGTAAAAAGTCCCAAAAACTGTCTGTGTGCAAAAAAATTTAAAAAAAAAGAAAGCAGAGGCCAGTTAAATCAAAGAGAAATAATTTTCACAGGATCACATAAGGAAATTTATTCAGGTGAGCTGGCAAGATTTTAAAAGTAAACTTCCCAAGAACAGTTTTCTTTGTCTCCATCCTTCAAAGTGATTTGGTTGTGTTTTAGGAAGCAGTTTAAGGAGATACTGCTTTTCCTTTTTGGGGGTGGAGGAAAAGAATATGAGAGTCAAAAAAAAAACTAAAAAAAATGTGAGCGTATTCAGAAAAGAGTAATTTGCATTTCCATCATATTAAATTGTACTGTGAGACACTGGAGGACACATTCTATCCTTTGTCAGTTGCTGTGGATTGGTTGTATATAAAGTTCAGGAAAGGTGTCAGAGTCTGAAATGAGTTCTCCTCCTTCTCAGATCAAATCTTGCCTTTGGAAGTGTGGTCAAGTCTTCCCCCCAGGGGTTCTCTGAGAATTTGGGAACTGTGGCTTTTTCTCTGTCCACAAAGGCAGGCTGGGCCAGAGCTGAGACCAGTCAGAGCTAAAATATTTGAGGATTGTTTGTATTTGTGGGCCTTTTTGTTTTGTTTTCCTTTGCCTTTTTCTTCCCTGGACTATTCCCTAAGTGACTCTGAATATTACAAAATCTTGATATAATCCTGAAAAGAACATATTCTAGATTATTTAATTCTCAGAAAACCTCACAAAAATATCAATGTGTGAACACAGATGCTATTACCTTATGTAGACACCTGTAGAAAGAAAGTAAATATATGAATTCATGCATATCATGTAAAACCTAATCTGAAATTAGGGTAGATCCTGATAATGAGAGAAATGTCTTTCCCCTTCTACTGAGAATAGGAATCTGATCTGACACATTTTTTCTTCTTTAAAAACACCAGGTCCAATTTATTTCCTGTGACAGAAGAAAAATGGAGTCCATCAAATCTATCAGAGTGAGCCATTTTTAAGAGACATTTAAGTAAATGTACTTCTGGATATTCTCTGAAAGTGAAATAACAAGGGTGGACAGAAAAAAAAGGGGGGGTGATGATTCTAAAAGCATCTTATTATAGTTTTAATTTATATGGGCTTTGGTGCTAATGATTCATTAGGTTATGCCCTTTAAATGGTCTTGTCTTGAAAATGCCAACATTTTGAAGCAGACTAGAATATATTTCTCAGACATCAGATCTTGCACTTGCTATTAAGATAGGCTTTTATATTTTTTTCCTAATTTAAGAACATCTTGTAAATTATACACGCCGCAGAAATTTTGCAGTTTTGCTTTGTGCCTCTGGACTGACTGGGGAAGGTAGTAACACTCTGAATTAATGTCTGTGTTTCATTACTTGGAGTAATGCTGCGGTGATGAGATATCTGCACGGCTGAAAGAGATGAACCTGCATTCTCATTTCAAGTCCCAGCTGCTTACAGAACACAGAGAAAAGCAGGAAAAGACCGGCACATGCAGGACTTTGAGGGAAATCATGTAGGGTCTGATGGGTTACTATTATTTTTGGAGTTTCTGGTGTTTGCATGACAGGATAAGTTAGCATTTTCCTTGTTGCCTTTATGTCAAGTGTTCCAACAGTGTAAGGCTCCCTTGCCTTACTTTTCATACAGGTTTTTATTTTTGGTGATGACCTTTTTCAGCATCCCTGCAGCTCGTGGGAGCTGTGGTCACAGGACACACACACACTGCACAGACCCAGAAAAGCTGTGGGGATGGGCAAAGGGGTGAGATAGAGAAAAAATATCTCTGGTCATGGTAGTTTAATGTTGAAGCAAGAGGTTTTTGGGTGCCTTGGGAAGAGTTTAAAATAGGGAAGGTAATTGGCATGGCTTTGTGGGTGTGTGTGGAGAACTCTTTCAAAACATGTGTATAATGGGCCATTAGAGAAAGTATACACACTGGCAGTCTGGAAATGTGACAAGTGGCTTGTGAACAAGAGCACTGTGACCTGGTGGTGAAAGAGAAATCACAGTGCAGGGGGAAAACAAACAGCTCCTGTCTGGCACAGCAGAAAGGAGGAACCAAAGAGCACAGCGAGAGAAATTACGTGGGCCCGTCCTAAAAGAGCAGAATTCAGATAATGGACTCCACAGCAGTGTTTTGCATGAATATAAAGGGAATAACTTTGCACAAGGTCAAGGCCAGAGGGAAGGACAGTTGCCATAACTGGGAAGTAATTGACATGGACGCACAGCAAAGTGGATCTCAGGTCTGGGAAGGAGTTTGAGCATGAGGGTTTAGAGTCCTAAGCCAAAGCTGACAACCAAGTTATTGACCTTCTTATAGAACCATGCTCATGTTCACAGTGCTTGGTTACAAATGAGGATGTTGAGTCTGCAGTGGGGGTGATACACACATGAGAAGGACACTGACTCAGATCCTGACTTAGGCAGGAGAGGAGGGGTCTAGAAAAGAGAATTGGTGGATTTGTGAACTGGTTGGGTGTCTACATCTCTTAAAAGAAGAGGTTAATTAGAGGGATAGTTTGCCTTCACTGGAAAAAAACCAAAATAATCTATGGTGGAAGGTCATCTGTATTGGATATTGCGTGGAGCTGGCACTGAAGAGTTGATACTTCATAAAAAACTTGATTGCATGTTTGAATCTGTAAAAAATAGTCTAGTAAGCTTAGACTGCTTGCTGAGAACATTTGCAGTCCTGATGATCATTTCACTAAATTCTGCAGCAATGACCATAATTTAGGATGTGATCTCTGAACCTGCCCTTCAGGACTTTGGCTGCCCCCCAAGCCCCTCTGTGAAACCAAAAACCTGAAGTATATTGATAGAAATGAAACAAGGTAGAAAGAACAAAAATCTCCCTTGCTTATTTTTCTTTCTGAGAATGAAGGAATGGGACACCTCAATGAACAGGAGGGATTAAGGAGGAAAGGATACATTTATTTCAGGTGACAAATGCAAAAGTGCAGTAAAGTTGTGATCCTAAACATCACAACTTTAGTTAAGAGACTAGCTAAAATTATTGACAACTAAATCAAACTATACTTGCAAGGTGAAATTAAAGCTCATCATCATAGAACTTAATCAAAAGTATTTTCCAGAAACATGTTAGGGACTGCTTTTGCTGCAATGAATAATTATTTAAATTTAACCTTTCCTTCTGATTATTATTTGTACATAGTTTAAGTGTATTCATATTTTCACATAGCTTTCATACATCTCTCTTTCAGCATATGGTCTTGATATGGATAACCTGTGAAAAAATTACTGAGTTTGGTTTCAAGTTATTTCTATTTGCTTATGGCACAGGAATGAATTTTTTTGTCAGACAGATGCTTGTAAGCTTTGGAATTAAATTTGCAGTGAAAATTTTCATGATTAAAAATTCTGATTTTTCCCTGTGCTAATATTTTGTGAGCATTTATCTTTAAAATGTCTTATTAAAGTCCTTGTAGGAAGAGTTTATAAGGACTGGCTTTGCTGTCAAAGACATGCTAAGGAAGTTCAAACAAAAGTTTCCAAATAGATTTATCCTTTACTTGTTCATCTTCTAACCCTTAGCATGACACTTACAAATCAGAAAGTACACATGAGTTAATGTCTTTTAGTTCTCTCTTTGGTAAAATATAATATTAGGGTTGAATGCTAACAACCGATGGCTTTTCCTTTTAATCTCTTAATGCATATCATACAGACCCTCCACTTTTCCTTCTCCTTTTTCTCTGCTGCTTACCTTCCTATGTACCCCCAAATCTGCTCTTCCCCCTACTCCATCTCATCCTTATTTTTAGTGTTACATTAGCACTGGTTAAGAATACGTATAATAATGCTGGTGAAGACCATGCCTTTGGCTTGCTTTTGCAAATAATTATTCTTCTATGGGTCCAATTATTTTGCATGCAATTCCATTTATAGAATAAATTTTGGAACTTCTGCAGTGCTTGGACTTTGGCTGACATACCTTGAGAGGGTGTGTGGGAGACCCAGAAGAGGATGGCCATTTCAGCAGGTGGAACAAAACTGGATAGAGCTAAACACCAAACAATATTCTGCTGATTCCAAAATACAGTAACCACCAAAAATTCCCAGCACACATTAAAAGCATTATCTGTAGGCTCACACTGTGAACATTAAAGAAGCAAAGTTTTTTCATTGACAATAAGCTCTCTCTCACGACATTAGTGATCCTCTTGCATGGTTATGTTGGACACTGCTATGAAACAGAGGAACTGAATGTTAAATTATGAAGATGCTCCAAGGTAAGGTATGGGAGTGGTAGCTTGCTACCAGGGTGTTTGAGAGATTTGGTATTTTACTCTAATAAACACCTACAATTTACTTTACAAACTCAATAAAATGGTATTTGCATTTATTTTACACTGCTGGAGTTTAGAATTATTTGGAACTTCAGATATAATCATTGCTCCTGCTATATTTATCCTGCACAGTATAGAATTGTGAAGAAACTGAATATAGAAGCAAGGAAAAGCAGAAGAGTGTCACTAACTCTGCTAGTGCTTATTTAAAGACTGGAGCCCTGCAAAATGTGAGAGCACCAGTGTGACCATGGAGTTACTGATCCAAGTTCTACTAGGGCTCAGAGGGGAACTTCTCATTAGGAAGTGAATCCTTTGTGATTGTCACGGCGGCTTTTTCCAAAGCATGGAGCATTGACCTACAGTCACTGACTGCAGTGGGAATGGAGTCAGGCTGCTTTTGCAAACCCATATTTTTAAGTGCATTGAACAATCCAGAATTATTTCCATTCCAGGAGTAGTGAACACTTGGCTTTTCCATTTCCATAATGCCTCTGTCAAATCCAGCACACAAATGAGTCCCTGCTAAGCAGTGTTTCCTAACATATTGCCAGTCTCAGGAGGTCACTCAAACATTAGCAATTAGCATGTTTTGTCACAATGCTATTTTCAGAATGTACAGTTTAATTAGAAAAAATAGCAGTGAAACAGTCAGCTGTTTAAACATCAGAAAGATACCTCAGGATTTAAACTGGCTCAAGTTTATTATGGCATGCATTTTGACAAGTTAGGCTAGGAAACATTTCACAAGTGGTTAAGTTACTTAGAAATGTAAGTCTCTGTGACTTTGAATTAATTAACTAGAAGGATTTTTAAAAGTTGCCTAGCTACCAAAAGTATTATTGCATAACCCAGTATTTGGGTATGTCACTGTAATCTATCATGTATGTTTAACCTGTCTTGTGATATTACCACGAGTTTATATTGCTTTCCTGATCTCTGAGAATTATTTGGTTCTGTGACTCAGCTACCTGATCTGGGAAACAGTGTCTGAGTATGAGAAGTTGGGAACCTAAATCCATAGGTAAATAGACAAATAAGTGCTCTGAGATTTTACTTTTGTTACCAACAGGAATTGGACTGAGATAAACACAAATGCCTCAACAGCACACGGTTTGTGTCTGCATGTGAAGTTCCACTTCATCACATGTGATTTATAGCCACAGATTTCTATACATAGACCTGTAAATCTACACATATGTAGGTATTCACAAATACAATTAATGAAACTTCATACACAGAAAAAAAAAAAAAAAAGAGTAATTTTAAATGCATAGTGTTTTAGGGGTTTTTTTTGGGGGGGAAAGAGTGTTGGGGAGAGTATTCTCAGTGGACCAGGATTTCTGATATGAAATTTGCCAGCAGTGTAAATAACTATTCCCAGCACAACATTAGACCTAGAATTTAATGTCATAACACAAGAGTGCTTTTTATTTTTTTTTCCCTCTGTGTGTGTGTGGACATTTTGTTTTCCCATATCATGAACTTCCCTAAGGCTTGATTGAAATCAGTGAGAGTATGGGATCTTAGTATTTCTGAAAACTGGGCTCATTTCTGCTCATAAGTTCTTGGTTTCAAATACATTTCTTTACAGAGGCTTTTTAACAGTTGGGGAAGATTAAATTAAGGTTTTTCAATATGTCTCTGTTAGGGACTTGTAAACCTTTTGACAAAAGGAACAAAATCTCCTTGATACCTTCCCCATTTGCATTGTCACTTTCTTCCTCACTATGCCTGATTATACAGCCATAATTTGAGTAAAAATTTCCATTTACCTAATTGGGTTATTGAGTGTCAAGCCTGTTTGCTAAAGATTATAAAAGAGGAGGGTAATATTTGCATTAAAAAAATACTTGTCTTGCCTTCCCCTTACTTTTCCCTTCTGCATTTGACCAGATTCATGAAAGACAGGAGATCCTTCCCATTTTTTTTACCATCAGTGGTAGTTTGGATGCATTTCAAAGGAGAAATTTTGGAAGGCTGTCCCAAGTCATGTACAACAGCCTATTGCTGGAACAAGAGTGTGGGTGAGGTGGAGGAGACCCTGAGATTGTTTGTCATGGGATGGGGGACTGCTGATGCCTGAATTTCTCTGGGTACCCCATTAAGGACAAGAGACAAATCAACTTTCCCTGACAGGACATTCTCCATTATTTGCATATTTTAAACTGAACCAGCAGAGCAGCATGAATAGTAGTAATAAATAAAGAAATAAAATATGAAATAAATAAGGTAACTGAAATTAATGAATAGCAGTAATAAAAAATAAATAAAATATGAAATAAAGAAAATAACTTAAATTAATAAATTAATAGATTTAGCTGCTTCCTCTCCAGTAATGGGACCCATATTCTGTACAGCTCAGCCGTGTCCCTTCAGGAAGGCTGGAGCAGGAAAACACTGATCTGCACACGTGTTTTGTTTTAATAGATGTACCTTTTGGCCTGCAAGATTTTATAGAACTGCATATCTGTATTTTTATAGCATCCACATGACCTTTGAGATAAAAAGAGGTCTTTTCTTTTAACTCCCCAGTTCACAAGTGCTCTGATAGCTCCTCAGATAGAGCAGTGATGACCACGGTGTAAATGCCGAGAGAGCTGCTCTGGGTAGATAGACAGACTGAACTTTAAAATTTCATCTCCTATCTGTCATCTCACCCTACTCTGGTAAGAGAATGAAATATTTAATATCACACTGTAATTATTTTTAAAATTCCTCGGCTCCACCTGTTTTGCTATTATGTTGTAATTTTTTAATTCATTGTGAAAATAGCTCCATTTACACATTTACCTATGATCAAGAACTAGATCATGGCATGAGTGCCATGTGCAGTTGTGACTTGTACAATATCTTGTCTTTAGGCTCCTGGTGGTGACTGTGTCATCCAGCTGCACACAGCTTTTTGGGCCCTGTGTGCAGAGATGCAGAAATTTCACAGTAGTTTTACCCTTAGTCCCTTCAGATCCCATCCAGAGTAATCTCAAATCTTGCAGCTCAATATCTGGTTCCTTCCTAGAGAACTTGCCTTGCTCTTGGCCCTTTCCAAGGGCATTTTAAGGGCACCCCATTCCCTCAGTGTTTCACCACAATGACACCCATTCTTTCCTACAGCCCCTCATTACACAGTGTGCTTTGCCTTGAATTCCACACACCTCCCTCCCCACCCCACTTTAAGTCTGGAGAGAACATTGTCTTTGGAATATTGTTAATATTATTATTATTTGAAATGTAATTTATGGCATTTGTCCACTGTCCAAGATAGCACAGTAAAGCAATTTTCCCTAAAATCTAATCTGAACCTACCCTCTTTCAGTTTGAAGCCATTCCCCCTTGTCCTGTCACTATATGATCCTGTAAAAAGTATTTCCCTTATTTCTTGTTGGTTCCCTCCAGGCACTGGAAGGCTGCAATTTGGTCAGACCACAGCCTCCTCTTTTCCAGGCTGGTACACAAGCTGTGTATTATTTGTTGAATATAAAGAGCATGCAGGATGGCCTGAATAACCCAAGGATTTTTGAACAATGGGAGTGGATTATTTTCTAGCTGTGGGATACCTAAAATTGTGAATATCCTCCTCAAAAGGGCCTGTGCACTTCATTGGTCTAAAACTAAGGATCACAAAATAAAACCATCTTCTGTTGGGCTGGATGCAGACAAACACTTGGACTGTTAAACAATTTGACTAATTATCATCTTTAATTAATATTTTAACCACATTTCAAGGGCTGGAGGGGAATTGTTCCTTTGCACCTTCTTCAGAAGCATCCTTCACACACAAAGGCAATGTTGATATTGCACATTTGTGTGTGCGTTTCTCAAAATAATTTCTTATAACATTCTTACAAAGGAAGAAAGATGCATGAAAAGCAACATCAAAGTGTTTTTAAACAGAATAAAAGTTTTATTTGAAATATATGCAAACAATAAAGCTGGCAAGAATGGTTCAGCCTTTATGATTTTCTCTAACAGTGATCAGTGAAGGAAAAAGAGCATAGCTCTTAAAAATAATCCTTGGGTTTTTCATGCAGTTTAGAGGGCTTAAAATATATCTTCTATAAAGACTCCATGACAAATCTGATATTACTTGTACATAGAGACAGTAAGCCAAAATCAGCTTATATTAAGGTGAAAATGTGGACATTGACTTCAAATTGGGCTTTTCTTGATGGTCTTTATTGGGACTTGAGCGAGCTACTGTTCCAGGAGAGGCATCCTTGGCTCTCTTTAATGTGGACCCATTCCCTGATGTGCAGGGAAAAGCTATTCCATTCAGAGCAGGAGCTGAGTATTTCAAAATCTGACTTTTCAATTGGGCATGTTTAAATCTTTCATGGTAAGCTGTGAAAGGGAGCAGAAGGCCAGGGATGTGCCAGCCAGGCACGCTGCTCCCTCCAGGCTGGACTGATGGAACCTGGAGCAGCCACCTGGGTGAATTTCTACAGCCAGGAAAATTTTTTATGGGCGCTTTTTCACAGCTGAAAAAGTTTGGTCAAAAATTACTGCAGTGTGTGGCAGACAGTAAAAGCTGATGTGCATTCAGGATTCTATTAGGACAGTCCACACTGTCCATGTGCTCTGGAAATATCATGCGTGTGGGAAGTGGGAGCTGCTGGGATGCTTTTCCTGGGAAATGTCATGGTTTCCTCTGCTTGGGAGACTGCTGGTGGATCAGAAAGACATATTCCAATATGACCTTTCTTAGGTTTTTCTGAAACATGTATAATTTGCAATAGGTGGTGTGGTGTGTGAATGTGTGTAGGGCAGCGAGAGCAGGAATATGAAACAATTAAACTATCTTTGAACAACTCTTAGTTTAAAATAATGATTCACTCCTTCTATTCCCTTATATTCCACTGAAAAACATGCACAAAAATTCAAGTTAAGAGTGAATGACTGGAAACGTCATTCACAAAAGAAGTAGATAAATACAAATACTGACAAACCCCCCAAGTCATTTCCCAAAACAACTCTCATGGACTGTACAGGATATTGGTTCACTGGTGGTTATGGCCATGTTCCTACCAGCATTTACTTGAATATATTTTATCACAGATCAGTTTTGAGGTTTCTAGGATTTTTTAGACTTCTTTTTGTAATTGGTACAGGCACAGGATGAGCTACCTTGTCTTGGAGAGGAGAGTATTCAGGTGTGGTGTTCTGAGTGAACAGAATTCTGTATGATATTCTCTTTATTTTGTTTTATTTAATTTTCTTGTGACACATTCAGACCCTGTGAGCTATAAAAGAACAGGGTGAGTTAATATGACAAAATCCCAGTGGGTCACAATGTAAATTAGGTAACAGGCTCTTATTGTAGGAAAAGGATTCTCACTTCCCTTTCCTTCTCCCCTTTCTCCCTGTGTGAAACAGCAGCATAATTCATGTTGTCTGAGGTTGGAGTGGTCACTTTTAATTTGCTTTAAGGCTTAGCCTTCAAAGCCCAGTGATGTGTCACAGGTAGTGGTACGCTCTTGCCATAAAGCACAGAGAGATTTTGTTGAGATCAGATGGGAATGGCAATGATAACAAATAAAAATCTAAATTAAGGAAGAGAGAGTAAATAAATTTTTAATCATACAAAATTTAATACTTATGTTAAGGAAAAGAATATTAAAAGTCATTTTATAGAGAGTGAATTTATATTGGAGCTGATTTTAAAGTTATGCAGCTTTGAGTGATATGATAATCATGTATTTTTCTCCCCCCTCAGCTGTACTAGGGGATTGAAATTTATATACTCAATAACTAGAAAAGAATCATAAAGGATCAGGCTGGAGGAATCTGTCTCACTCCATTTTTTCCTGTCACTCCCATAGCGATTTTAATATTTTTCTTATATCTCTGCTTATTTTCAGTGCCAAACATTGTTTTCAAATACAGTTGGCTTGAAAATGAGCACTTGAAGCTGCAAGCTTGTCGGCGAACTACCATGATTTTCAGGTAGTACAATGAAATCTTTAGCTATAAAAAATATGAAATAAAAATAGGATGTCAGAGTCTTCTGCCAGCTGTAAATGCAACTAAATAGTCTTATTGTGTGCTTTAATATTTTTAACTATTTTAAGCATTTGACTCTTGCTTTTTTTTTTTTTGTCTTGGTGCTAAGGGAAAATGGATTTGCAAAAGCTAACATAACAGCACATTTATTTCTTTCACCCTTTTCAAATAGGAATTAAAGACAGGATAGTCTACTGAATAGACTGCCAGACTGAGAGTCAGAAAATAAGTTTCCTATTATCAATTCATTGAGAAAGTCTATTTGCTTTCCTTTGCCTCAGTTTCCCATCTGTAAAATGAAGATAATGTAATTTATCATCCTGTGCAACGTGCTTTGCGGTCTAGAGCAGCAAGATAGAGTGAAGTATTATGATGAAATATTTTGGGGAAAATACTGCTGAGTTTTAATGATTTAATTTCTTCCTTGTTAATTTTTTTTCATACTTAGCTTTTGATGTACAAGCTGCTCTCCAATCTTTTCTGTGAGCTGCTCTTGGAGGTGGCTGATGTATTGATCCCCAAACAGAAAATGAGGAGGGTTTTATGTAAAAACACTGAAGTCAAATGGCCACGTGGTTTCACCTGGAAGTGTCAGTGAAACATTTTCAGTCACCCACAGCAAAGACAGCAAAGTGAACAGAGAATACATAATATTTTCAGAATTAGTTTGGAATAAGTGATGTTCTGTCTGATTTAAACATGGGGAAATGGAAATATATGATACCCGTTTCCAGTAAATGCCTTCTATCTTTTTTCCCCCCAAAATAATTTGTATTTATGGGTGGGTACCTCCCCACTATTTCCATGGTCTTCTACTTGATCTATTATGATAGCACATGTCCAGTGTGAGCATTTGCTTGAAAGGCAGAGGCTTTTTTGCCTTTGACATGGTGACAGACATCTCCAAAGTGTCTGGAAGATTATGAGAGCAAAGGCCAAAAATAAAATAGCTCCATATTATTGCCCACACAATAACCACATATAGAGTTTCCAAGAAATTTAGCCCAATTTGGTTTCAGATGGTTAACAATGGCAATTATTTACCTGTGTCTTTATCTGTCTCTTAGCTTTGTTGACCAACCTACACAATTAGATGAAAACAGGGATGAAAGTGAACCTGTGGCTACTTAGGTGAAACTAACCCAGGGTTAAAGTTGCTTGTGAAATGACATGGATGGTGTTTGATATCAGAATTTCAACAACATATTCTTTTTTATATTGCAGTGGTTGCTTTTGCTCATTTTAATTTTCCCAAATTACTCTCTGGGCACTCTCTGGAGTCAAGGAGCCCTGGAGGATGCACAAAAGGGTGAACACCAAGTTTGGGCTCCTGCTCTGAACTGGTTTCTGGGCACTGGCTCCAGAGGTTTCCTGGGCACCCAGATTTATGTGAGGTGATCATCAGCATGGGTAATAATGATCTCGCTGTCCAGCAAACACAATTACAATAAAATTTATGTGTATATTAGGCGTAAAAATATATGTTAGAAAATACACCAGCTAAAAACAGGTTTATAGTCAAAAGCCACTTACTTTATAGGAATTTAGGGCAGAGATGAGGAGATAGACAAAATATTCTGACTGAATTTTATATCTGGAAATTCTCAGAGGCTTTGAGAGCAAGTATCCTAGATTGAAGGACCCACAATTTGCAGAACTAGGGATGGGCATTTATTGGGCATCCTCAGTATCTCTTTGAGAAGAAATGAATGATGTCTGCATTGAAGGCATTTGTCCAGAGACCCTCTATCACCTTTGAGCAGTTGGACAAAGGAAAGCACAGGGATTGTGGGATAGATTGAGATAATTTTGTGTTGTCTGGTTGGGTTTGGAAGGCCTGGATGCTTTCCCTCTCACCTCTGGGCCCTGAGATGTGCCTGCTGCTCTGAGGGCTCTGATAGCTGCACCTTCAGCAGTAAAAGTGAATGAAGCTCCTCTTAGGTGGAAGCCTAACCTCCTGCCCACTCAGGTTTACCAAGAAGGCTAAGACAGAGAGCAGAGAGGTAAAAAACTCAAGGCTATCCATGGGGCTATGGAAAGGAGTTAAATTTCTTTGTCAATTGAATGAGCCAGCTAACTGAGCTTAAGGAGAAATCATAATGCCTTCCATACTTTTAATAAAAGCAACTAGTTTTTGTACTCTGAGGACTTGTTTGGAGTGGTGGTTGAGGACAAAAGGCTTTTATCTTGTTAGATGAGGGTTTGTCTGTTTTGCCTGTTGTTAAACTAGAAACTTGAATATTTGGAATTAAAAGGTTGAAGAAAGCTGCAAATTGTAAGTCCACTAAAGAGACTGAGAAAAAAAATTTTGAAAGACAGTTCTGTGTTAGGTCAGTGGCTTGCACCTTTTGATCCAAGTCTCACTTGCATCCCTCTCACCTTTTGACTTCTCCCTGAGTATCTGCTGCTGCATCACCTCTTGGTCACTGCCCAAGAGCCTCCAGGAATCCCTGCCTGCTCTCTGGGGTCCCTGCCAATTCCTCCTCTCCCTTTCCCTAACCCTGGGTTGGGGCTACTTTCTCCTTGCCCCTGCAGTGCTTTGTAGCTCTTTTGCTAAGACAATTGTACAAGCACAGATGTGGCACAATTTGTTTGCTTTCATTTGAGCCTGAGATGAGCCTGGACCTCACCTGCTGGTAACTTGCTGGTAAAAATGCTCTTTAGGTACTACCTCCAAATGTGAGACACAACAGAAGAGTTGAGAACCTTAGAAACAAGGAGTAACAGAAGATTTATTATGTTACAGGCTTGTTTAAAGGCTGGAGGGTTCACAGTACAATTTACTGTGCTTTTCAGGAGCTACTGTTTTTCCACATGCATTCAGTTTTGTTCTGCTGAGACACAATTTGTTTTCTCTGTGAGCTGACTGCTTGCTATCAATGCCCACTCACCAGGATTTTCATAGGCTAATGCTAAGAATATTTTGTACCATATTTCTTTGAACTCTGGCCTCTCCCTGAGGAAAGGATGACACTGAGGTATGAAAAGATCAAGTGCAGAGTAATTAAGTTATTTGTCTTCATATCTCCTAACTGTTACACAATCAAATAGTGTATTTTTAGAGGAGAGCTGGTTAATTGCTGTTAACATTATCATCATTTCAGGAGGATTAGGAGGTGGTGATTGATTAAGTAATAGCAGTAGTAGGATGTAAAAAAGCAGTAGTAAAGGATGCAATCAAAACCCCAGAGAGATCGTAGGGTACACAAATAGGAAGTGTATTTCACTATTGCCCTGCAGTTTCCCTTTTCAGAGTTATCACTAGCAGGAAGTGGCAACAGTGCTGTGGGTTGTGTAAACAAGAAAAGATTTTTTGAGAAAGAAGAGGATTTCACATGACTGCTTGTGCAGCTGATTGCAAAAGCACTCCCCTCACTAGGAATGAAGTGCTCACCCTCCACACTGAACTTCAACACTTCATCTCAAGGTTACTGTGAGATGAGGGTCTGTAGTGACACAGGGTCTCCAGGCAGGTGCAAAGGAGAGCCCCTTCAAAGTAAAAACCCAGCTTTTTAAAGCAGTTATCCTGTTATATACTTTTAAACCATAACAAACATAATTCAGCTAACCACCATAGACTGCAAAGTGAACACACAATGGTTGCATCACTTGGTTTTTTACCTCTCATTCAGCTGAGTCACTTTCCCACAGTCCTTTTCTGCTTAGCCCAAGTAGCAGCTCTGAGCCATGATTTTACAAGGCCTTCCCTTTGTAAGGTTTTACCTAAATGCAACAGGTAACTCCTTGAATCAAGGAGTCCTCTTGTCTCAAGCTCAACAGAGCCCTAGCCATCACATGTTTCTATACCCATAAGTATAGAGTTAAGGAAAAAAAGGGGTTTTGTTTGACATCAAGCAGAATAGACAAGTCCACATCTAACATGATTTGAGCCTCCTGTGCACAGATAATACTGTTTTAAAACATATCTTCAAAACCTTTTTTTTTTTTCCCTCCCTCAAGGGCATTAACTACTCCAAATCAACTCCCTCTCTGCTGGTTGCAGATCAGGTGGTGATTGGGGTGGGGCTGTGCCCAATCATCCCCAATTGGCCCCAGCTGTGCACACAGGTGAGCAGCATTGAAGGGAACGGCACAGACGGCACACAGGTGCAGGGCATCAGCAGCAGGGCATAAAAGCCTGGGCTGGAGGGCAAGGAGGGGAGATATGTGCAGACTTCTGGAGTGGAATGGTGGTACTGTGTGTGTGGGGGGAGATGCTTGAAGCCTTCTGATGAGGTAAGGTGTTACTCTGTATGGGAAAGTGCTTAAAGTCTTCTGAAATTGTATGTAATGCTCTGTATATCACGTCTGTCTCAAGTGGAACAGTTGGTAGTTTGTTGTAAGGCTCTTGCTAAGAATGAACCTTTAAAGGACTTTTGGATGAGCAGAAGTGAAGGAAGGAAGGGCAGAGCTAGGTGTCCCTGTAGTTAAATTTTGTAATGATGTATTTTCAGGCCATACATCTCAGAAAGAGGCTGAGTAGGAACTTATGATAGAATTTGTTTTATTTTTAGGGTTGTGCTTTGTTTTAGGGGGCTTGGCAGTTGCATCTAACTCCTCCCCTTATTACAGGATGTTTAGGCTGGTTGTAGCTGCAGTTGCAGGGTGTGTTTGGCTGGTAAGTTTGGGGGTTTCCTTTGTGTCTTTGGTACTTGCTATGGTTTCTTTAGGGGGGATGTTGTAGTGTTTGTTTATTCAGTGTTGTTGGTGGTGGATCCTTACCCAAAAGCCTGGGCTAACTGGAAATTGTATGCAATACTCTGTGTATCATGGCTGTCTCACCTGTGGCATGTGTTGCAACAACAGTTCATAATGTTTTGTAAGGCTCT
Source organism: Melozone crissalis (assembly GCF_028551555.1). Lineage (NCBI taxonomy): Eukaryota > Metazoa > Chordata > Aves > Passeriformes > Passerellidae > Melozone > Melozone crissalis. The sequence goes on along the minus strand of NW_026535811.1, from coordinate 3,890,287 downwards.
TGCTAAGAGTGAACCTTTAAAGGACTTTTGGATCAGCAGAAGTGACTAAAGCTCACTGTGATATATTTGTGTTTGTGCTGTGGTCTCTATATCAGGACAGGGTTTGCAGCTGCAGAACCCAGAGAAAAAGTGAGAGCAAAGGGAGCCAGGACATTTTTGCCTCAGTACCCTTCTGGGGGTTGGTACAAAAAGAGTGAAAAATGCTGTGTCCGATGAGGTAGAGGAGAAATATCTGCAGAACCACAAATGTGCTGCAAGTACCTTTTATGAAATTGGCTATTTGATCATGTGCATTTTTGTTCTATACCTCAACAGACACATGTTGGTATTTGACCTGGGCCAAGATGATTTTTTCAAGGGACGTAGTTCTCCTGGTGAGTTCTCAGCACCTGGCATCTTTCCTCTGCAATTCCCCTTCCCAGGTACTGACACAGCATTATTCTTTATCAAATCAGAGCTAACACTTCTGCAGTGAAAGAAGTATAATTGCAAACCAGCTGAAAATTAATGTTATAGTCTCACAATCCATGTCACCATCCTGATGACATTTGTAGTACAATATTATAATGATGTGGGAGAGGGAATAATTTTAATGGTTGACCTTGGCATTCAAGTAACATCTAATAGCTGCAGTTTTGCTCAGAAGATATGTGTCAATGTTCAGTTTAGAGATGTGGGTTTAGAATGCCTGAATTTAGTGCCTGCATGGGATATTTGGGTTTCTTCATCTGATGGGGGAAATAGGATTTAAAAACTTAAGGTAGGAATTTCTGCTCCAGCTGCATTTAGGGATGGAACTGAAAGCTCCCAGCTTGAAAGTGAGAAGCTTCCACTCTCTCTAATGCTAAAATGGGGAAGGAAAAGGATTATGAACCCTTACTGTTGAATTCAATAAACAGAGCAAGGGAAGTCTGTCCTTGCAGAAAATAGAATTGTAAATCAATGAGAGAGTGATTAAGTGCAGAAGGAACAGAGCCCTCGGTAGGGTTTGCACTAACCAAGGAAGTTTAGTAGCACACTTTCCCATCTCAAACACAACTGGGCTTTAGTTAAACAATATCTGGCCTAATGCCATCAATAAAAATGGCAAGTCATGCTCAAAACACTCACAGAGCAGCCAACTTTCATTTTCCAGCAGGAAGAGTCAAGGCACAGTAATGGAGAAATTATTCTCGAGGAATTGCTGTGTCTCACAGGTCAGGTAGGTCTTATTTTTAACTCAGCACATCGTGCTGGTCTCTAAATAGACCAGTGGGATGCCTTAGCACAGTGAATCCTTTCAAGGTCCTAATGAGGTGTAGTCAAAGACCTTGGACAAAACCTGTGGGCTCTCAAAGGCAGCTCTGCATATGCCAGCCTGGCTAAGGAAGCAAACATACAGCAAGATGGACTGAAATGTCCACACCAAGAACAAAACATTGCTCATTCTGAGCTGGGTTTGTTTCCATGACATTTAGATGAGTGGCTTCAGCAGAGAACTTTCTGGGAAAGGTTGATGAAAATATTCTGTATATCTGATGCATGTTAAAGCCAGCATATTTGGCAAATAGTTTATTCTTGTTTCCAGTGGAATGCTTTGTGGGCAGGAGTAGACCAGAACTGAACTTGTCAGCAAATACCAACATGTTCTCTGCAGTCTAAGAGGTGGCTCTGTAAAGTGTCTCAGCAGCCACCTAAGCAGTTGGTATATTTCTGCTTTGGTTTTCATTCTGGGTCCACATCCTATTCTGAAAGGCCAGCATGAGGGAGAAAAATCGGATCAGGATGTGCAGTTTTGAATACATCTGAGAAATAAAGAATGCTGCTGCAATGGAGAGAGCAAATGAAGGGTAGAGTGATGATCACATGAAAGAAAATATCATTCCTTACCCAGACATGATGTCATATTCTCTTGTGATACAGGGAAGAGGTAGGGAGATGCACAATAACTGTAGCTACGAGGGCTTGAGGATTGCCTAAGGATGGCTGTGAATAGATTTGTGTGATCAGTCATCTCCATGTTTGGTTCAGTGTCAGGTTTTACTCCAAGGCTGAGGTCAATAAAGGAAAGGCAAGGAACAGAGAGAGTGGAGAAGGCAAAGGCAGCTGTCAGAGAAGGAGCTTCAGCTGAAAATGGGGAGCTGGTCAAGCACCCCTCTGGATGGTGGTGGGGATACAGCACAAACCACAGCTCTAGCACCTGCCCACCTCCTAAATATTTTGGGCTTTGGTTAGGTTTGATTTGTGGTTTTGGGGTTGTTTTCTTTTTTTGTTTTTTGTTTTTTTTTTTTTTTTTGTTTTTGTTTTTTGTTGTTGTTGTTGGTTGGGTTTTTTTGGTTGTTGTTGTTTTGGATTTTTGTTTTTTTTTCTGTATGGTGCAGTGACATCTATCTAATATTAACCTGGAAATTAAAGATTTCACCTTCTATCACCTCTTCTTTCTGAAACTAAGCTACCCTTTCCATCATTGCATATTCTCTCCCCTTTGAAAGACAGCACATTAAGGATGCAGAGGAACACAAATGTGGAAGCAAAATATTGACAGGGAACACAGAAACATTTCAGATATTGTCTTACATTTTTTTTCACTGGGAAGCTTTGCTTATTCCTCAATAAATCTCCATTATTACTTTTTTTTAAGCTTCATTGCTAACCAATGACAAAAAATTTGTCTTATATGTCCCACCATTACACATTCCATTGACATAGGGAGTGAGTGGCATTATCTGGAAAGGAGAGCTCACCGTCTAGGTGATTTCAGCCAATCAGAGATGATGATATTGTATTACCAGTTTCATAATATAAATGAAAAAGATGGCCTTCATTTTGATGAAAGCTGTAAAGTAGCTATTGTGCTTGTTTTGTATTGCAAGGCCCAAATGTATTATTTATGCAATTTTCCTTTTGAAAGGAAAAACTGAAAGAGACTATTTCATTTTACAGCATTCAGTCAGAGCTATTGTCTCATGAATGTGAACATTCCTGCATTTTATCAGCTCCCAATGTAGAAGGCAACTCACAGATCACACATAGAAAGGATTTTTCAAAGTTTGGAAACTGCTTTTTAAAAAAGCTAGACCCTAATGACTGGAGATATTATTTGTGCGTGCCTGTAGGCTGAATCAACACTTGGCCTATCAGGATGTACACAGAGCAGCTTCTCTTTCAAGGTCTTAAACAGCTTTGATTGAATCTTCGTGCACCTTAAATTGATAATGCAAGCAGCCTGTAATACACAATATTCATAACAATGGAACACATCTTCATTTGTAAATACACACTTTTTGTGCCAAGTTAGCACATATTCAGGCATCTCTGAGCCACTCTCAGACGTGACAGCAGACTGCTGTCATTGCTCTGCTGTGATAAGCATTGCCACTCTTCTGGAGGTGGGGAAACTGAGGCAGGTGCGCGTTAAAAGATTTGCTTGGGGTTGCGAGGGCAGTGCTGGTAGAGTGGAAAAGGTTGTTGGCTTCAGCCCATTAGGCAGTCTGTGACACATGGAGTCACTCCCTTGGACCTGGTGGTACTTGTGTCTATGGAGAAAACACTTATTTCAGAGAGATGTTGAGATTTTTTGCCTGTCCTTGACACCAGTAGAAATTAGATGTTTGCCCTTGAACACCCATACAAAGAGATTGGTTACTCTTTGGTGGAGGGACACATTAAAGTTTAAATTGATATTCAACCTCTTCCCTTATATACCTAATTAAAGGCTCACTTCTGAGATACATCTTTTCTTGCCTGTTTTGGGTTTTTTTGTGTTTTTCCCCTAAAAAACTATCTACTTTTAGTGCAATGCCTCTGAAACTTGTCATTAAAAAAAACCTCAGTTTTTTCATTCAACTTTTGTTGGACCCATTATATTTCTCACTGTTCTTTCTCGTTTTCTGGGATAGTGTGCAAGTGCATGTATACAACGAATACATTTAAATGTTAGTTTACATGTTGCCCTATCATGAAATAATAAATTAGTGGATTCACATCTCCAGTGAAGTTGCACAATTAATTTGATAAGGACTCACAGTGGAAAATATTCCTGAGGGTTAAATAAAGGTGATAACATTTTAATAACAAATCAGAAAATAGGTTTACATTTACTGTTTTCATATACCCACAGATATTGTCTTTGGGATGACCTAACTGCAGCCTTGCAGTACCTGGAGGGAGCCTACAAGAAAGATGGAGAGAGACTCATGGCAAGGTCCTGTAGGGGCAGGACAAGGGGGAATGGCTTCAAATTGAAAGAGAGCAAGTTTGGATTGCATATTAGGAAGAAATTCATTACTGTGAGGATGGTTAGGCACTGGTACATGTGCCCAGAGAAGCTGTGGATGTCCCATCCCTGGAGGTGTCCAAGGCCGGGCTGGATGGGGCTCTCAGCAGCCTGGGATAGTGCAAAGTGTCCCTGCCATTGTTGTAACAAGATGATATTTAAGGTCCCTTCTAACCCAAACCATCCTGTGATTCTCCAATTCTATGATGCTCCTCATCACTAGTGGAAGAAATAAATTATTTCTGTGGATGTTCCTGGCTGAACTCCATTAATATAACCAAAACCAAATACACGGTAAATTTTATTTTAGCTGGATGTAGAGTTACTGCAATTTAGAACAAAAGTCCCTGCATCCATCCATGTTAAGAGACACCACCAGTAGCAACACTGCAGTCTTTGCCACATTACAAGTCCCCCCATTCATTGTCTTCTTCTCTACATTCCCAGACATATTTGGCTTCCCAGGAGTGTAAGTTGATCTGTTGTATTTAGAAATACTTAAGGGCCTGTAACCATAACATACAATAACAATACTTAACAGATAACATATGCAATAACAAAAATCAAATAAAACAACATTACCCTGAAATATGGGGTTAATTCTGTGCAGATCTGGTAGAGACATGAAAATGAATACTTGTCATGTAATCAAATGGAAAAAAAAATAATGTAGGAAAAAAAATCTTGTTCACTGATTGTAGTTGTGCTAATGTTAGATTACAGTTATCTGTCAGCTCTAAGTACTGGCACTCAATACTCTGGATTTCTTAACTGTCTCAGTTTGTATTTAAAGCTTGCTTTTGGTGGCATTCTTGCCATGGGAATTCACTTGTTCACATATCCTCAAAGTGAACACACAGTGAGTGATAATGCAGGGAATCTGATCTTTTTAGAAGCTCAGATAAATGTGTAACTGTTCTGTTCTTATGATTCACCTTAATTCATCTATTAGTGACAGCAAAAGGAAATCTACTGTTCATGCCTGTGTCTCAAGCAATGATGGGAAATACAGGATGAAGAACTGGAATTATCCTGATTGAACAGGTTTTCCTAAATATCAGTGTATTTTTATCTCCTGAATTAAAGAAATAAAATATTGAGCTTTTTTCCTCAGGTATTTCTTGCCATTTCAGGGTTAGCGTGCCACTGAAATGATCACAAGTATTTTACTCTGGGTGCTGGATAAAAAGACATACTGGTAAATAAAATTGTTGGCATACAGAGTAAATTGCTGGGGACTAGCGATTTAGCAACAGATTTGGGCAACAGGTATTGCTCTCTAGCCAACATTCCTGTCATTGTCTGAGGCAGATGGCTTCAATTTTACACAGTTTTTCAGTCTGTAAAAGAGAGAGCGTATATTTATTCATCAAAACAAAACCGAATGAACAAAAAGCCCACAATGCAACTTTTTATGTGCCTGGTCAGTGAAATAGGCTTGGAAGAAAAAATTGTTTTATTTGGGAAATAAGTCTCCATTATGCATTTGAATATGAAAGCTAGAACTGCCTAAAAAATGAGGACAGGTTCCTTCTCATAAAACATCTTTTCCTTCATACTGAGAAATGTAGCAAGGAACATGGAATTCCTCTTAATCAAACCTTCAGCTGTTAATGGTTTAGTTTAGGAAACAGATGAATTTAATACCAAATAATGATCACTAAAAGTTGTCATGCTACTCCATCTGGGTTCTGTGCCATTTGCCAGTATGGAAAACTGTCCCCTTTTCCTCCTAGATCTTTAAATTCTTCATTTATTTCTTCAGAGCTGCTCAAATTTCCAATTTTACCCTTCCCCTGCTTCACTTCTCTATCTCCACACCTGTGATAATACATAATAGAGTAAGAGAGCAAGGTGGCAGTGTGTTTTTGTCTTTCAGCCTGCAGCTGGAAAGGTGAGTGGGTGTCACAGAGCCACAGAGAAGGCTCAGCTCTGCATGGATAGGAAGCTCTGTAGGGCTGGGGTGGCTGATATTCAGCTGCAGGAACCCAGACATTCAGCATGGGCAATGGCAAAAGAACCCTCAATATCTCCATTGTAAAAGCCCTTGCGAAAAGGCAATGCTCCAGATGGATCTTGAGGTTTAAGCTCATGGGTTGAGGAAGGGTAAGTTCCAGTCTTTCTGCCTTTGAGAAGACAGAAATTCCTTCCACTGGCACTAAATCTTGAAAAAGAATTGCAGGATAAATTCCAGGTGGAATGACAGAGACATCTCTTCTTGGGAAGTTAATGTATTTACTTAAGACCTGGCAACAGCTTAGCTCCAGACGTACTGTTGCTTCTCTGTGAGGGCAACTCTGACATCCCAGTGAGAAAGTTTACTGCCTTCACACCTGGTCTTGTGTGCTATTAAACCATCACAGCAGCTGCTGAATTATTCATCCTTTTCCAGCGGACAAAACTAGTATTCCAACCGACACCCCCCCTTGCCCAAGAGGAAAAAGCAGTTTGAGGGAGAGAATGCATTACAAAATCTGCGGTACAAAAGTTTACATCATTAAGCATTTAGGGTTTACATAGTGAGCAGTGGCATGCAACAGCAGGCACGTCCCCCAGCGATTTTTCTGCAATCAGAATTTCATTCATTACCCAATTTTCATGCAAGTCCCCTGGCATTTGAAATATGGTTCAAGGTAGGTTCCCCAAGGGCTCTCCCCCTCCCATAATAACTGATTTGCAGTGTCCAAAGACAGATCTAAATATCTTTGGCTCAAACTACTTAAGGCCTGCAGAGCAGGATCCTCTGTCATCCTCATCACATCTCACACCTACAGAACAGATAACAGATTAATATCTGGCCTCCAACATTTCATCAGTGTCTCCAGCTAAGGCACCTTGCATTATTTTATCTGGGGGCAGCAGGGGGGAGAACAGGAGGAGGTGAATGAAAATGTATTTGCACTTTACAGGAGAATGAGGGTGTGGATGGCAAAGAGAGGGAAAAGGGGAACAAGAGGAGGTTTCTTTTGGTATTACAGGAAAAGGAACAGAGCTAGTCCTGGCAAAGTTCTCTGCTCTGATTATGTATCCACTTTCATTCAATCACTGGGTTGCTCTGTGTCTGACATTTGGTCAATAGTGCAATCTACCACTGATCAGAATAAAACAGCCATCCTAGAATACCTTGGAATTTCATTAGTTTCTTTCCAATGTTGTCTTTTTAACTAGGTGATTACTTGGAAACACAAACTTACTGCATGGTTCCATGCTTTTTCACATAAAGAGCCTGAGACTCTAAGCAGTGATATAATTTCTTTTTTTTTTTTTTTCATGAGAAACACTGCTCTTAAACAATTTCCCTTTTGTAAAAAAGAAAAAGACTTAAGATAATCAAAGCCACAGATGGGTTCCTCATCTCAAAATTTGATCTGCTTTTCCCAGGTTAGAATTTTTGGAGTCTATGTTTTGGCTATCACCTAAATGACCTCCTAGTCTAAATCCATTGTCAAAAGCTTTTTTTTAAAAAACCCCATTATTTATAATTCTTACTCTGCAATTCCTTTAAATGTGTCAATTAGCATAAATTCCTTCCATGAATTTCTACAACAAACTGGCAATAATTTTTTCTAGTCTTCTCTTTCCATATCAATTTCATAATTTTGAAGTAAATGGAAACAAAATGGGAGACTGACTACTGCTTAGGTTCAAGGGAATTGGGCACACTGTAGTTGTTGATCACCTTTAAAGCTTGCTCTTTGGCTTTACAGAACAGTGGACACCACATTTACTCTTTTGGGGCATTTGGTAGCAGATTTGTGCTGTCCTAATCTACTGGCACTTTCTATAGAACTGGGATTAAAAAGACAGTGGTTGTGTTACATGGTGATGTTGATGGTGAAAAGCTGTTTGTTCCCAGGATAACTGAACCAGAATGTGTAATTAATTCTATTGCTGAGCTGCTTTGTGTTTGTTGTTGTTTTTTATGGTTCCTTCCTTTTTCTGGCACCGTTTTGGCTCATGTGTGACCTGGGTTGCATCATGCTCTGCAGGATTCATCCTGAGTCGCCACTGACAGCCTCCCACTGGAAAGTTTTTCCAAGATAAGGTGAAAACAATCTGCTCTGCCTGGAGGCTGATCCAGGGCAAGGAGTGGCCCTGCTTTGAAAGGTTGTCTGAAAGGGCATGTTTGCACCCAACTCTGAGATCGAATCCAAAGTAAACCTGATTTCTCTCTAGGAAAAGGCTGAGGCAATCCTGTCAAGCCCTCTCTAGTTTCATGTAATCTATAAGCATCTTTCTTAAAGTGAGTCTGTCTACTGAACCACCCCTCTTCTATCTTGGCTGTCCCCTAGGACAAAAACAAGGGTCACCTTTGGCTCAGCCCATCCTCCAGGCTCTGAGCAAGGAGATTTTACTAAAAAATAACATGAAAGGATCATCCAGCAATCCCCTGAAATAATAATTTCCTTCTGCTGTCACCCTCAACCTATTGTGCCATGCATCTATGCATCATGTAACCCATTTAGTCCATATTCTGTATTTTTCTTCTAAAGCATAATTTCATCCTTAATTTTTGAAGCATTGTTCACTCATCTGTTTTGTTTCCTGTTCAACAGCCCCTGCTTCACATAATTCTATTTCTCTATTGTCTTAGGATTCTTACTCAGCCTCTGATGTTTTCACAGCCTTGGCTTCTCCCCTTGTGACAATCTTACCTTTCATTCTCCTAGTCTTCTTCATGGTCCAGAAGAGCTTTTATCTCTCCAGTTTTTGCCTGTAGAACAAATCTCTTACGAAGTATTTTCTAGTTCCTTCCTCATTGGCTCTTTTAATCCCTTTAGTTGTTTTAGTTTCCATCTGCATCAATCTTTCCTCAGTGTCCTCCTTGTCTGGGTGATTGCCTCAATCCACACCTGCCTTTTCCAGCTCTGCCTTCTATATTTGTCACTTTTCTCTGCATTTCTCTTACAATTCATTAATGTCCAGTAACTTGAGGCTACCTATTAAAGTGTTGTTTAAGGAAAAGACCACTTAAAACATGGGTGATGACATGGCTCAATTACAAGTGTGATTGAGACAGAAAAAGCTGTGGAAGGTGTAGTCTTCTTCTGCACCAATAGATGAAGAAGAAAGTCCATGAAAAGAAGTAGGGAGGAAGGGCAATTACCTTTAAAATCCATTTTGGGTTGTTTATTTGTTTGGGTGTTTGGTCTTTTACTGCTGTCTCATTAAAATACAAAGTATAAAAAGGCACCTAATTAATAGCAATATCAGGCTAATCTGTCTCCTTAGGTGAGTTCTTCTAGCACAGCTGTGCTGGAGGAGGCTCTGTGCAGGGTCAGGTGGTTGGTCTTCAGCACAGCTGCTGGGCTGTGTCTGTCAGCTGGAACACCCTCTCTGGTTTGCTCCTTATGTTGTGTACAAAATGCAGCAACACGACATCTTTTGTCCTTGCCAGCAGATGCAGTTGTTTAAGCAGATTTTTTTGGGGGGATGTGTATCCAATAATTGGGATATGGTCTTGATGTGCACAACAACCCCCCAGATGTGTGAAAATAAGAAGGAAGCTAACCCCAAACCCTTCCCTGAGTATGTAGAGGGAGCATTACTCTACTATGTAATCTATGAATGTATCTGGTTTTTTGCCCTTCAGTAGCACCTAAAGACATAGAATTTATAATGAACAACTTCTTATTTAATCCTGCTTCTAACCCTCATCTTGTGAAGGGAAGCGTTTTGATAAGTTGGCATCCCCGTGCATCCTTATTTTTCTAACAAAATCAGTCCTACTTTTGCCTGAAAAGAATCTTGCATAAAGATTGAAATGTAGGGCTTCTGGGGTAAACCAAACTGCTCTTCCATGGAGTGGTCATCTGCAGCATTTCTCACATAAAACCCTTCCGGCCATTGGGGTGGGTTTATAAGGAATTTAGGGATGGTGGGAGGTTCCTACAACGGGCTGGCCCCAGAGGAGTAGAAACCACAGATTGTGCACATCAGTCAGTGAGCAAGGAATTCATCCTTTCCTGATCTGCTTGAAGCAGCTCAAGGTGATGAAACAGCAGGAACTTCTGCCTTTATTCCTGCTTCCAAGGGTAGTTCAAGCTATCAATCAGCCCAAGTCTGTAAATGTAAACATACATATGCCTGGGCTCCTTTGACCTCTTCTTTCACTCATAAAACCACCTATATTGATTATGATTTGTTCCTTCTTTAAGAGCAGCTTTGAGCAGCTCTAATGAAGGAAAGGTTGTTTTAAGCATGAATGGTTACATTGGAATTGGCTTTTTTTTTTTTTTTTGCTATTTTTTTTCAGTAAAACACTGCATAGCAACACATTTATGCAGATGTATACAACTATTACAGGTATTAAATGTAAATAAGTTGATGTTGCTATCAAGTTAATGGACAAACCAATTACTATGTTGTCTACAAAACTTACATATCATAAAGAAACAGAAGAGGGAACTCTATTTTGCTTTACTGTCATTTCTGTGCTAAACCAAAGTGTTTTCTTTGGACTGTGAATAACATAGGCTGCTATTTTGTAAATTTTCCTCCTAGACTACATTAATTTTATTTTTTGTTTAATTTTTTGTTTAACTTTCTTTCTAGAACAATTCTGAATCACCAGTATCTGTAGCAGGAACCTACTGCAGTTTGAAATCTGGTGATGTCTTTTGGTTCTGACAAAACTGTGAGGTAATAATTTTTCTCTGGGTGAATTTATGTTTATATGTATGGTGAGGATCCTCTGAGAAATGACTTCAGTCTGTTTTTTCAATAGATTTATTACTTTTTTTTTATTATGGTGGCATTTTCTTCTCTTTGGTGCTGGTAGTGATTTCAGGAAAGCAAAATAAAAACAAAAAATTGTGTAAATATTAGCCTTTGCTGAAGTTTATAGACTGAATCTAAAGTAAATGCTGGTGTTATAAAAAAAAGGAAATATAAGGTTTGATCTTTTAAAGATAAGACAGGCACTTCACCTATAGCTCTTTCAACAGAAGACTCTGATGAGATGATCCATAGCTATCAACTTATAGTGTGAAGGTGTTATTTGTGGGGAGTATTTTGTAATTTTCCAGGTCTGTTTGATTACAGAAAGACTATAAAGGATAATTGCTGATAATGTTATTTTTTAAGGAGTAGACTTAGATATGACTTTAGGTTATTGCTTGATTTCTCTGTGATCCATCAATCTAATATTATTTACTTATAACAAAATTTAGCCAAGTTTACAAAGATAAAGAAATGTTTTAAAAATGCTAAGATATGAAATTAGGTAGGGCCACATAGTGAAAGACATGGAATAAAGACTTAGATTATTTTCATAAAGAGTGAAAATAGAGGCAAGTGATTGTTCAATGCACAGAGCTGTGCAACAGCTCACTCTGCAAAAATTTAAAATATTATTGACTGGGATATAACTCCAGACTTCAGGGCTGGTGTTTAGGCTTTTAACAACTTGAGTAAAAGACAGAATGAGTCTTCAATAAAAGAAATTCGGTGGCAACATTACTATCTAGCATAAGAAAATGAATGCTAATATTTCAGCTGTATCATCTCTACTTCAATAGCTAACTGCCCAAAACCCTATCTGAAGAACATCTCAAGGAAAAAATCTTGTTAAATACTGTTTTTCCTATTGAATATTCTGCTTAATGCAAGGAATACAAAAATGCCAATGAGTACATGGGTTGTATAACAATCTAGCTTTATTGAAGACTAGGAAATGTGTTATTAGCTGAAGCTGCAACCAGACAACAGATAAAGGGAACCTCCTGCAGTAAATGCATCCCTCCACTGTCTCTTTGTCTGTTGAAATCTAAGAGATGAACAACATGTTAAGAAAAACAGGGTAAAATGTTTTATCATATACAACAGCTTGTGCTGGGCAAGTAATAGACTAGGAAAATTATATTAAATAGCAAGCCTGTTAGAAAGTTTGAAGTTTAGCTGAGTAACTTTCCATTTCTCTATCCCTTGATCAAAGATGCTGTTACGAATTGAGATATATGAACCAAGGCATCAATTTGGTAGTTCCTTTTTTTCCCTTTTCTTTCCCAGCTAATATATATTAAATTTTGTATTGAGCATTCAAAATTATTTTCAGCCATGAGCCTGGGAGGCCTTCCCACCCTACTGAGGTCAATTGGATTAAAATGTACAGAAGGTAGGAAATATAGAATATTTTCCCCTGCCTTTGTGGGGCTCTCAAACTGTTTTACCTCCTTAGACTCAAGAGTAGAAAGTCTGTAAAGAAATGAATTATTAATCTCTGATTTGTACCAGCAATCTTTTTACCAAAGGTGAAGCATTTCTTCCATGCTTTTGGATGTTTTCTTCCTTATATCAAATTCTGACCCTTTGGTGATGTGTCTTCTTTTGACTCACAGATTTGCTGGCTTTCATAAACACACTGCCTTTACTTTTAATCACTGCAGGAGTTCAGTATGGGGAGCTTGGTGGTCAGGTTATAGTCAGAACTGCATCTAACAGAGTGCTGGCAAAATAAAATAAAGCAAAGAGAAAAAAATCCAGTATGTAGAAAAACGTGCCTTCTGGATGAATATGGATGGAGCTGTAGTTTTAAATGTGGTCTTCCTGCCCCCATTTTCACAAATCTCCACATGTCAGAGAAGCAAGGGATGAAGGAAGAGGTGGTGGCCAAGTGTTAGAAATGCTTTCTGCTTGTTCTGGAAGAGTCACAGCAGCATTGTAGGAAACTCCTTTTGACCTGTCTTGTTGGCTGGTGTCAAAACTCTGTGTAAAAGTGCTGATGGTTTGATATTGAGTCATTAGCTCACGTGAGACTAGCTCTGGGAATGAAGAAGACAAGGGCTCCTCAGAAGGACCTTTGAAGTTGTCCAGAATGGGAAGAAACTCAGACTTTTTTCCTATTTTTAAAATGCTATTATTTTCTTTGCATAATCTATGTCCTGTAATTCAGTCTATATGAGCTGTGGCTTGGAACTGCTTGGGAAAACAGCTTGCTTATAAATAGAAAATTAGCTAGTGTCCTATGCCATGTATATCCCAACACCACAGTCATTTCCTGGCATTGATAGTTTATGAACATGTAAACAAAGGTTTCTGCCAAAGCTGCCACATGCGATGAACCAAGGTACAATTTAAATGTTAGCCTAGAAGGTAACTCTGATCTAATGACCATGATCATGACTAATATGACTGTGAAGTCATGATAATCCAGTTATTTTTCCTCATTCATGAATTGAAAATCACACTTTGCATATATCAAGTACCAGAATACAGAAAAAATGACATTTTTGATGGTTCTTGAAAGATTTTGTGGGGAGGAAGAGTATGAACCCAGAGCATTCTAATTAGATTCTAAAGCAATCTTCTTGACAAGTTCTTCTTGATAAGTCTTCCCTTACTTGGCTAAGAGGAAGGAAGTGGGCTGAGACTTAATGTAAGAAAAACTACAAATCTGGTGAATAAGGTCTGGTCAAGAGGTGCAGACCAGACTTATCCAAGCCCAGGGAAAAAGTGGTGAGGATCATTAGACTAGATACATCCTAAATATCCTTCCCAAGAGAGGCAACAAGTATCCTGGGCCCTCTGGTTCCAAGTTGATTTGGTGGTAAAAAATTGTAATTTTTGTAGAGGAAGATGAGTTTGTGTTGCTGAACTCATATGAAAGAGTTCTGGGGATTATGGAGGAGCATCCTCTCAGGCTAGGGGAGCACTGTTTTCCAGAGAGAAGTAACCACAAAAGCAATTCTCTTCACAGAAAAATGACCTTGCTTCCCTCATGCTTTCTTGTCTCTGTCTCTGCCTTTCAAAAAGCATTGAAGTTTATACCCATGCACATCTCTACCTCACACTAGTTATTTTCCCTTGATGAGGTGATGGAGCACACAGACATCCATATTTACCGGATAGATGCCATGCCAAAACCAGTGTTTGATTTTGCTGTTGCCATTTGGCTCATCTCTGAGAGAGATGAGAGTTTCCAAGATCTTGCCAGGTACTTAAATCCATGCAACCAAAACTCTTGTTTGCTGCATTGCCCTTCACATTTACAAAAAATGGCTTGAATCATGACAATTAATATTTGATTATTTTAATTACAGTTATGTGTATTTGATTAATTCATATGTAAATTGAGTTATCAGAACAGGTTTTATTTTATCTCTGCAATTACCTGAATATATCAAAAGTACAAACAAAGCCCAAAGGAATTTTCCTGGCAATCTCAACCACAGGGTGTTCATGTGTTCCATTGTCCTAACAAATATTAGAGCATTGATTTGAGTGGGAACAAATCAGTAATGCTTCAGTAATCACTATTTTTAATGAAAGTATTACCTTTTTCTTTCTTTCCTTCACTCTCTCAGTACAAGTAACTGATTGATTTCCTCCTGAACAGATGTTTTAGCCCAATTTAAAATATATTAATGTAGCGTTTTAAATGGACCAACATTTTTAAGGCATGTTAATTTCATGTTTATGTTTTGCACACATCTGGGTGAGACCACTATAGCTGACACTGATTACTGCATGTTTTACTCTTCAGCAAAAAGAAAATAAGGAATAGCAGGAATAAAGCCAAATAACATCTAATTACACAATAAATTTTGCTCAATATTCAGTTTCTGCTCTGATTCTGAGTGCATCACTGAGTATTGCTACACAGCTCATTCATACCCTACTTTCAAAATTATTACACATTTTTTTAAAATACTACTTTAAAAAGTACTTTTAAAAATACTGCTGCTATTGAATAATTTCAATCCTCCTACAGTGAGGAGAAAGGAACTTCATAGAGTCCAAATGTTACTCCACTGGAAAATATTTTACACCTCCTTTTGTGAACTCTGTCAAATTCCCAGTGCCTTTTTAGGATTTGTTCCTCCACTCCTGCTCAGCCTGGGTGTTTTCTTCCCACTGCTTTTCCTCATGTATTAGGGTACAGGCAGGGACAGCAATATGACATATTGCAGATAACATCCTAACATATTTAATAAGGATGTTCAAACATAGTGACAGATCCTGTTGTATGATGATACATCAGGGCAGCTCAAAGATAAGAATTTTAATATATTCTATTATGGAATCACTTAAGCTGACTAAGTGATAGCTGTGGGGGGAATGGAATAGTGTCTAGCTTCCGGAAAGGGTTAAGAGACCAGAAATGGGAAAGAAATACCTGGGTGCTACAGGGAGACAGAGGTAGGAAGAAGAAAAATTTTAAAATTTTTAAAAAATTTTTTTAAAAATTTTTTTAAAAATCCTGATCTCTTTCTCTATTTGAAGTTAAACTTTAGCCCACCAGAAATTTGACTTCCAGACTAAGAAAATATCTTTCAGAGTTAATCATTAAGTATAACTGAAGATTTTAAGCATGTGAAGGGCATTCATTTTCATAATAGGAAAGGATCTCTTTGCCTTTCTCTGCCTTTTGCTTCTCTTTCACCTAGAACTACAACTCCCTTTGCTTAATGAATTTGAATGGTGAGAAGTATTTACTTCCATGATATCTGAAGAGAAAAGCAGTATTGTATTTGAGTTATGTAACCTGTTTATAAAGGAAGAGCTAGTTTCATCATTGAGGACACATAACTTTATTCAGAGATATTACATCAGTGTCAAATTTGGCTCTAAGTACTGAAAGCTCTATGATAACTGTATTTATATTTGGCTTTCATGTATACTTAAGTTTGGCAAGTGTTTCTTGTGGGCACCTGTTTGATGCAGAGATTTATGGAGAATGCCAACATTTGGTCTTGATATTTAAAAACAATTTGTTAATTGTCAAGAAAAGTAAACTTGTAACATCTTTATTTACTGATGAGACAACACGTCAGTACTGGAACCTATTCAAAATGGACAGCCATTTATTAGTCTCTAAAGCATTGAAGTTTTAAAACTGCAGCTTTTTTCTTTTTTCTTCTAAGTTTTGATTTTGCTTACAATCAATCCTTAAGTAGATGTTTTATTTTACCAAAGGGTTACATAGCTCCTTTTCTATTAAATGTCATACACAGCTTGTGCCAGGGGGAGATTTTGGACCACAAAAATGCAAAATAAACACTTCCTGATTTATTGCTCCCCTTCTATTTGCTCCCTTTTCTTCCATACCATGTCTTAGTGCATCCCAAAGGTGTGGCTTCCAAAATTGCAGATTTTATGTTTTGGTTTTATTATGTGTTGTGGTGCTGGAATTATTTACAAAGCTAAAATTACAGAACCAGTCCCACGTGCCAGGTAGGGCTGTATCAGCAGGCAGAGAGGATTATCAGAAAAGAGTGTGGTGAAGATGGACTAAAAAAAGGGAGGAGCAGCCACACAAAGCCATGCAGGCAACCTGGTGGAAGACACTTGCAAGGAAATGAGTGTTTGAGCCCATGGTGAGTGCAGCTTTGAGTTGGTTCTTTTGAGCACCTGATAACAAACTGCCCAGAGGTCAGTGTGGTCTTGGTGAGCTTGGATTAGCAGCTCCATGGCTCTCTGATTTCCAGTTCAGGAGTTTGAATGGAGATCAGTCCATGCGCAAGCTGCAACTACACAGCTGAAGGCCGCATCGGCAGTGAGGTGCTGTGGTGCTGTCTCTGAAATGAGAGGCTGGCTCTAAAATCCCTGTATTCCTGCATCAGGAATGGTGTGGCCAGCAGGAGCAGGGAGGTCATTCTGCCCCTGTCCCTGGTGAGGGCACACCTGAGTGCTGTGCCCAGCTCTGACCCCTCAGGTTGGGAAGGTCATTGGGACACTGAGCACATCCAGAGGAGGCAATGAGGCTGGAGAGGGGCTGGGAGCACAAACCCTGTGGGGAACCCCTGAGGGAGCTGGGGGTGCTCAGCCTGGAGAAAAGGAGACTCAGGGGTGACCTTATCTCTGTACAACTCCTGAAAGGGGCCTGTGCCCAGCTGGGGCTGGGCTCTTTCTCCAGAAGCACTGACACAACCAGGGCACACAGCCTCAAGCTGCACCAAGGGAAATACAAGTTGGATATCGGGAAAATGTTTTTCACAGAAACAGTGATAAAGTTCTGGAATGTTCTGCCCAGGGAGGTGGTGGAGTCCCCATCCCTGGGTGTGTTTAACAAAGCCTGGATCTGGCACTGGGTGCCAGGGTTCAGTTGAGGTGTTGGGGCTGGGTTGGACTCAATGATCGTGAAGGTCTCTTCCAACCTGGTCATTCTGTGAATATTCCAGCAGCCTGGTTCTTTCTCCAGCTCAGCCTTCATGTTCTCCCTCTAAAATTATTTCTTGTCTCTCCCCCATCTTGTCCTTCCATTTACGGTGTGTGTTGTTTTTGTAACTGCCTTCTTACTCCTTCCTTGGATAAAGAATGCCAAAGACAATTGGCTTCTATGTTATACTACTTCGCATATATTTAATGTGCATTACCAGGAGCAAGGGAAAGAACAAATATGAGCCCCAAGTGTGACTCTGGTTTAGCTTTGCAGCAAATCCTGCTCAGTTTGCTCCTGTGATCACTTTCAGTCAGATTTTTTTCACATGAGTGGACTTTTGGGGAACGCTCACTTTGTTTTTTAGTGTTGTAAATTTAGTTTAAAGAAATCAAAAAAAAAAAGAAAAGAAAGGCACAATAAATTTTCAAAT
>NW_026535811.1:3840000-3867500 GCF_028551555.1 Melozone crissalis | reverse complement strand
AGTGTCTGTTTTACAGTGTCTTCAGAGATGAGTGTGTCCCTTACTGGTATTTTCTGGATACAAACAGCTGGAGCAGAGTTTCAGGTGGGGATAAATAGAAAGGGAGGCATCCCAGATGTTTCTGCTTCCAGCCTTGGGGAGCAGAAATAGTTTTTGCCCTGCTGCAGATTCCCATATGGGTCTGCCTCATGTCTGCAGGAGCTGGGACAATGTGGCTCACACAGGGAAGGTGGGCTGGCACAGAACACAGCTTTGGGGTGCTGGAGGTGAGTGCTGTGAGTGTGCCCAGACTTGTTGAAAAGTGTAATATTTCACAGAACATGCCCTTAGAGTAAGCAACCCCACAGTGCTTGGGCTCCCAAGGAACAGGTTAAAGGCCATGGCTGCAGGTTTAAGTTCATTGATGGAAGCTATTGCCTGCTGGATGGGTTGATAAGGTATGTAGCTTAGAAAAAAAAAATCTTATTATGAAGATGAGATGCCATTATATCAGTTATTGTGGCCCAAGACTTGATGTTTCAGGCTGCAGCCTGAAAATTAATACCTTAAATAGTGGTATGACAGTCATGTACGATAAATTCAGGTTGTAACCAGCTATGAGATAGATGGGGTACTTGCAGGGTCAAAAAACCCCGAAACTTTGTAATGTCAGATTCACATTAGCTTTTCTTGTTGTTTGGGGCTACTGCTTCAAGACATAAGATATTAATTTAAAGAATATTTCTTCTAAATTAGGTTTTATTTCACACCCCAATAAGAATTTGCCTTAACTTTCTATTTTTTGTTAATATCTGGGGAAATGTTTGGGGTTTTTTTATGGTTTAGTTTAATCAAAATGTTTTTCTAAATATCTGATTTGTCCAAAGTGTTTTCATCTATATTTTGAACAATAGTCAAAAGTTAGTAGGAGCATAGTAGCCCTTCAGGACTGTGTTCTACCTCATTATAGAGCTCCCTTTCTCTAAAATCAGTGTGATAATGTGACTCTGTTATAGAGAACTCATTTTACAGCGACCTTAGCCAGAGAGACAGAAAGTCATTGTCATTCAGGGGGGTCCAACCTCCTGCTCCAAGCAGGGCCAACACTGAAATCACACCAGTTGCAGTCCTGGGCTTTGCCCAGCTGGTTAAGGTTGGAAACCAAGGTTGAAAAATCAAAGCAACAGAGCTGTCGAAGACAGGAAGCCATTAGTACTGGTAACTGGGGACAAAAATATTTTACATTTTAGTGACTTAGCATGCTTAAGCTTAGCACAGGCTCATTCTTTCATCTCATGGTGCTGTGCTAAAATCATCTTGGCAGAGCAGGTGGCCAAGAGGGGCATCAGCAAAGCAGCAGCTGCAGTCTCATCATTCAGCCTCAAAGTGCCTTCCACTTCCTTATCAGAGGGGCACACAGGGCAGTGACACTGTGATGGAGGGATTCCCCCCTTGTTTTCTGGGGCCACAGCTTGCCTTTGGAGCTGGGACTGAGCCCATCCTCTCCCCAACACGCACTCTGGCTTGTCCCTTTCTGTGGCACCGTGTTTCATGTATTGCCCCATTAAAACACTTTCCTTTGTTAGGGAGTTCTCAATCCTCTTTAATTATGTCCTCCAGAGTGGCATTCAAGGATAGGTTATTTTCCTTCTTTGTAGAGGATGTGGAATAATTTTCCCAAGGCAGTTTTAACTTCCCCTTTCCTTTAGTAATCCTAGTGTTTTAAATTACTCCTTTAATCACCGTCTCAAAGTAATCACCATGCAATAACCTGTCCTGTGATTCTGACTCAGGAATCAGAACTTCCCCTTTTCTGTGGCTGAGGAGGTGACCGAGAAATGACCATTTTGTGTTTTGCTTTTAAAACCTTTTATTAATTGTGCTTTTCTTTGTTTCACCTACTTTTTAAGGAGGCAGGATAATGTTTCCTGGATGCTTCAAATTTCCCTTCTTGTTTTAGGATTTTTGATTAACTCCTCAGTTTTAATGATTATCATCCTCTGCAGAATTCACTTCCATTAAGAACCATCTTTTCCAGATCTGATTAAACTCTTTCTTTAGCTCTTGTTGAGCCCTTTGTGCTATGTGGAATCCAGCAGGGCTACAATTAACCAGCTCTGCTCCTCAGAGAGTAGCTTGAAACCACCTTTAAAAAAAACCTATAGAAAAGAATTAAATGTGTGGTCTCCATCTCTGTGAAGTGGCAATGCCTATGATAACAGATACCACAATTTTCTAAGAATAGATGGGACAGACATTTTGTTTTGCCTACACATCCAGTTCAGCATATTCTTTCCTATGTGGACTTCAGTTTCATTCTTTTCCACTGACTTTGCTTTGATGGATCCCAAACTAAGAGAAATAGTTGGTAGGGATGTTCAACATTTGCTGCTGGACTCTAGCTTTTGCACTGCAATGCCAAATTTACAAACTTTGGCATGTGATAATCCCAGTACAATTGGTTCAGAAAATTTCAGATACCATGTGGTTTCTTCCCACTTTTTTTCCTGCAGCTTGCACTCCTGGTTCTTCATTTCAATTTAGTAAATTTTTAGCTATATCCATAGGATGGCAGCTTTGCATGGAATGTGGATGATGCTGACATGGATGGGGAACATCTCTGTGAATGAGTCATGAAGGCAGAAAGTAAAACTTGCTTTTGCAGATGACAAGGAATCATTCCCAGAGTATTCCCAACCTGTCTTCAGGAAGCTGTTTGGCTTTTTGTCCATTTTTAAAGTCTTGGAATTGAGTGACTACAGGGAGCAGAATGCCCTTCTTATCTGAGAGGACTTCTACAAAATCTGTCTGGGGGGAAATCCAGACTTCTTGCCTTTGGCCCTGGAGATTCCAGAGGATTTCCCAGCAAACTGTGTTAATCACAGAGCTGTTTTCAAAGCGCAGATGAGCCTGATTTTGATCATTTTTGAGCTGAGACATATAATTCAAAGAAAGAACCCAAGGTGTTTGTAAAGCATGTACTGAATGTAGAACCCACCTTGCCTACTGACTGAAACAACAAAATAAAACCATTTTGCAAGGACAAGGGAATGTGCAGTAGAATAGCTGGCACTAGCATGGAGCTAATGCTTCTGTCCTCTCCATCCTCTTGGTTTCACAGAGAGAATTATGTGGTAGAGGCTAACCTGGGACTTGCTATCTCTTAAGTGAGGAAGAACCAGTCCTAGGTTAAAAGCTGACTGGTAATTCATGTATTGCTAACTACTACTGGTAAAGTGATTTCTGACACTGAAAGACCGGTTTCCCAACCAGCTCTTGGATTTTGTCCCAGTTTACTGAGGCAGAACTGACTAACTCCCATTACAAGAAAGCCAAGCAGGCCAAGACTTTCAAATCAGAGATCATGTCTGGGAATGTTGCTGGCTGAGGACCTGATCAGATTCAATATGCACATGCACAGGAAGCAGCTGTGCTGGAGAGCATGGGACAGTCACCCTTGCCCAAGTTTTCAGGAAAGGAATTGAGCTCACACTATACTAGCCAGTTGTGAAAAACCCCACCCTTAAAAATAGACAAAAAAATGAGCAAAAGAAGATATAAGGTTATACTGCTCAATGGAGCTCTTATGAAAAAAAAAACCCCAAAACTCTACAGTAATTTTTTTGTATATTATTCTCTGTGTTTCAGTAATCCAGATATTCAGGGTAGGATCATAGTCTTATGTACATAAGAAAAAGCTGGAGAAGGAACCCATTCCAGAAATGAAACTTGGTGGTTAATAGCTTCAAGCTTTGAAATGGGTAACTTCTAGAAGCAGCAGATGGCTAATAATGGAGCAGAATTTATATGTGATCACATGATGGCATTTAACTTTTAGAAAATGGTTTCTTTTGATGTCATTACATATGTTTTCTATGAAACACTATCTTGTGGCCACTGTGACTTTGAGCCAATAGAAATTGACACTGCCACCACCCTGTGCTTGCCCTCCCAAATCCTCACTCCTCTGCACCCATTTCTGCACCAACACTTCTGTGGTTTAAGAAGTGAACAGGATCCCAGAAACTGAGATGACTTAAAATAACAGAAGAAAATATTAACTGAAAATATGCATTTCTAGTGAGAGTTAAAGCCAAGGTTCATCTCCCCTCCCTGGTCCAGTTCAGATAACCCTCTTTGTTTGCATTTGCCAACACAGTGTGGGGTCAGAGAGTTGGTGGGGCAGGTGGGACATGGAACCCACAGTTCCTTTCTTCTAAAGGTACTGTGGGAAGAAGACTCTGGAAGCAATGACCTAATTAACATGCTGAGGCTCTGAGCCGAGTTAAATTTCTTGGTAGTATATGAGGTTTGGGTGGTTTTTGGTTTTTTGGGGTTTTTTTGTTATTTTCTGTCCTGTTGTGTTACGGGGTTTGTCTGGCATTTATTTTGGTTTGTTTTTATTTTAATTTTTTTTTTTTTTAGGTAAATGACTGCCTTGAGTATTTGGAGTTAGATATTCATCACTGGCTTTCTTTCACTTCAAATATAAAGTCCATTCATGCCTCCACCCCAAATTTTGAAGCTCCCAAAGCAGCCCCAAGGTTATGGGTGCGTGTCAAAAGTAAATAACTGAGAAACAATGAACTGAGAGGGGTCAAGATATCCAAGTTCAGCAGGCGTGTTGCAGCAGTGACTCAGGAGGACAGCACATTAGTAAATTAGGCTTTTGCCAGATGTAAAAGCTGATCCTTTTTCAATTGGGTATCATCTGAAAGGTCAAGAAGTAATGAAGCATGGGCGCACAGATCCCCTCTTGCCATGTGTTGCTACAAACTCTCATCTCCGAAGGCACTGGCAGCTATGAGGTACCAAATACAATAAACCAGCATCCTGGGGGTGTCCTACTGCAGGTCAGTGCTCAAAAGGGTGTTGTGCAAAAAAAAGACAATGGGTGGAACAGCAAACAAGGGGCATTTTGTGCTAAATGCCTTAATTTTATGGTTTTAGTGTATTTGCCATTTTCTGATATTTCACATTCCAGGGCTCTCCTGTGATGCAACTGAGAGCTGTTTACTCTTGAATAATTATCAAAAGATCAGAAGCCAAATACTCTTCTGATTTACACCAGGCCATATTAAGCTACCTCTGTTGATTTTTAGCTAATTTGGAGGCTCTCCAAGTGCATACTGGTGTAACTGACAGGAGAATTTGGCCCTGTATCTCTACAAGAAATAATTTCCTAGATGGATAGGAGTCCTGGTACCAAGGTAAATGTGACAGAAAATCTGTGATTAGGTTGGATTGACTTCCACACTGGAAACCTTTTTTGTAAATACTATATATAAATACTAGAAAAATGCTGTTTGTTTTATATATCTGTGGATAAACACAATTTTATTAGAGCTACCAATATGTAATAACAGAAGTAGCCATTTTAAGGAACAGATGTCTTACAGCAGACCCCAAAAAATAGGGGAAGGAATAAAACAATCTTAAAATATTGTTGAAAAAGGAGTTCCATGTTGCCACTAAAGGTTGACCTGGTTTTCTATTTCTGAGGACTTTAAACTTCTAGATCTTGGTTCTTCATATTGTATCATCTCTAATATTAAAAAAAAAAAAATCAAAATCAGTAAGAATCACACTTTTCCCTTAGGAATAATCTACTTCTGGGTGCACCACTTCTTGAATCAGAGGTCAGAGTTAAGACCATCTTTCCTAAGTATTTTATTCAATGTTTATCATGTGTGATAAAGTGATTGTTTTTCCATGTAGATGCTTGTATTGCACACTCTAATTGTTGTTTCCTAATTTTGAGACAAAAACCATAAGTGTTTCTGACATCCTACTAAGCCACCAGTGAGTCAATAAATCATTGCAAGCACTCATTATTTCCTGAACTTCTGCTTGCCTCAGAATGGAGAGAAGGATGGAAACAAGCTTAATTGCTTAGACTTGGACACATTAATACAATTCAAATTAATGTTTTCTCTCTCTTATCACTTCAGATTGCATATTCATAAGGGTTTTTCAAGGGTTGTGAACAACTGCTGTACTTCTGTAAGTTGGTTTTTAGTTTATTTGTACAGTAATATCTGTATTTCTAAGTTCATTGGCCAGCAGTTATTTCTGCTTCTTAATTGTAGATGGATCATTATCTTCCAGTTTTTTGGTGATCAGTTCCTCATTTATTGAGATCTTTGCAAAATCCCAAACCTTAGTGGAGCTAGCTTACTTTGCCACAGATGTTGACATACACACCACTTCTGTCTCTTCTTGGTCTCTGCTTTCCTGCTCTGCTGCAAACCAGGCTCCAAGTTTCCATTTGCCACAGAGAGTTATGGAAACTTTTCCCTTAGGCTCATAGTCCTCCTCATTTTGTCCTTGGTGGAAAGTAAATCAAATCCCATTAACACCCTTAGCATGGAGTGCAGGCTGCAACAAAGCACAGAAAACTTCATCTGCATGGCCTGGATATTTATGCAATCCAGATTTTATTAGTGAAGTATCTCTCTGCTGAAGGCCAGAGCATCAGTCTGAAGGTTTTTCTACAACATTAATTGCCTGCCTGTTAGCTTTTCAATTATGTGGAATGGCCTGTGAAGTGTTCACACCTCTGCCAATAGCAGTTAGGCACTCCAGAGCCCCGCTGAAGTCATCTCTGGAAGTCAGGAGCTCCATATGTCCTTCACTGTCATACAGGATTAGTCAAGAGTTTCTGCCTTTACTTTCCACTGTGTTCTCATGCTCTGAGTGTTTATTCCACTTGAGTTTTACCCCAGTCAGCTGTTTCAGCCCCACCATATTCTCACTCCCCAGGAACACAACCTTAGACCCCACAAATAACAGCGTAAGTCAAAAGTAATGTGATGGGAGACATGAATCATAACATTTGAGACAGCATCTCTGCCTGAATCTGCGATTCATTCTGATTTATTGACAAGAAAACATGGCAAAAAACTTTCTGCCGTTTGCATTGGCTCCTTTTATTTTTAAAATCCATTGCTGGTAACTAAGCTGCAGCCTATTTATGATCAGAACTCTGCAGTGGTTTACCTGCTCTGTCAAGTACCAGTGAAAGCCACTCTTCTGTGCAACAAAAACACTTACTAATCCATACTGTTGCCTTGAGACTGAAGGGTTATTTCAAAATTAACCTTGACTTCAGCACAGGGTCTGTTAAATTGTGTTCAGTTTCTGTGCATATGTTTTAGAGCAGACATCCTAGTGTACAAATAAACTCTGTGTCTGGTAAGCTTGGGACCTACCAAATGCAGTTTGATATTATGCAGGATCTTGTTAACTTTATCTATGTTTCACTGCCTTTTCTGCAGAAAGGGAGAAGGGGAAATTGGATCAAGGTCTTAGTTTACTACTATTCATCAAAAGTGTGGGGGGAAAAAAAAATCAAAGCCACATTAATAAACTAAATATTACCTCCCACTGATTGCTGGCTACCAGGCAGATAGAGTTCCTTCTGATGGACTCCTAAGAGGGTCTTCAATAAAGTAAAATATTGGGCTTGACGTTTCTCCTGCTTGCTGCCAGGAAGGTCTAAATTGAGTCCCAGTTGTTTTTCAGATTAATCCATTTGAGAGTACAGAATCTGGCAAGAGTGTTTTACAACTTTTTGAAAATGTGTTTAAGCTTAATGTAGTTTTGGGTATTTCATGTATGTGTGCTTAATTATGAAACGCTCAACTCCTATCAAGTACAAGGTATTAGCATGAATGCCTAAAGAGACTTGGTAGAAATAAGCAAAGTGCAGCAGCAAAGAGCAGTGCTCAGCTTGAACGAGGGACAGAGCCAAAGCATCTGCAGTGCTTTTCTGAAACCTTGCCATGTTTTAAAAGTGATGACTGCTCCTGCAGTACTCCTGGTCCTGGGGGCCTGGTTCTTCTTGTTTACACCAGTTTTAGCTCAGTTGACTTGAGAATTATTATGTTCCTGTAAATCAGGAGAAGGAGGAGACTTTGGCTCAGTCTTTGCTGTCAGTTCGAGAACTATAATAACTCTCCTGTGCGGACTGTAAAGAAATCTGAGCAGAGAAAAAAACAGTTTAAGAGTTTAGAGGCTATCTTCAGTTCCAAGCCCCTTCTTTTGAAGTTTGGTGAAGGATGTGGCAGTAGCACATGTAAAGGAGTGTTCATCTTTATGAGCAATTAGCTTTTTAAGCACAACATGACTGCACTGCAGCTTACAAATGGCATGATCTAGAGCTGGCTGTTAATTTTTCAACCCAATGTTTTTCCTTAAAAAAAAAAAAGAACAACTCCACTCCTCAATGAAGCTGAAGTTAATTTCTCTTGAAAGGCTTTGGTTTTGACTGAACTTTTGAAGGGGAAACATTTTCATGGAGTCTTGAATTTTGAGAGGAAATAAAGCCCCACTGTGGTAGGGAAAATGTCCTCCTGGTTGGATGAACGGCAGGTGAGGGGAAACAAGCTGAGAAGAAACAAGGTTTTGGAAACTCTCACATTCCAGGTAAAACTGCAAAAACTGCACAAATGGTCATTTTCATCTTCATCCTCCTGTTCTTCCCTGCTGTCATCCTGAATGGGAGATGGTGAGGAGTTTTTGTCTCCTGTGAGTCTTAGACATGCTAAAGCTCTCTTTAGCAGAAAATTCTAAGTGTGTTATCCATCTCTGTGCTAGAAGCCTGTGAATCACCAAAATCTTCCTGCTTGAGTTCTGATCCTCTGGGTGTTCTGGGCCATATTCCAGACACCTACCATCATTCCTCAGGTATTTGATGCTTCAACTTAAATCGGAAAACTGTTCCACCTTCTCCAGCTCTTTTTTCTTTGTTTTGGTGGCTTTCACAAATATCAGTTTTGCTGTTTATATGGCCTGTATATATGTGTATATATCTCAAAATATATAAAATATGTATATAAAAGATAATATATATATAAATAGATATTTGGATGTATATGTATATATATATGCAAATAAGACAACATGCATTCTATAGCTATTTAATACATAGCTTAATAGATGCATAAATCATCTACTACCTCCTGTTCTGGATAAGGATAGACAACAAAGCCTCCAACAAAATGCATCACAGCTCACTGCTTGTTCTGGCCATAGTAGCATGTAATTCTTGTAGAGGCAACCAAAGAAAATTTGTCAAGGTTACCAAACTTCCTTCTGCTGGAAGCACAGCCACTCTCTGATGCTGGTACTCTGCCAGTGACATCTGACAACAGAGTATAACAAATAATCTAATGCTGATCACAAAAAATAGCAGGGAGAGATGGGGTTTATGTAAATTAATTTAGCTTTTAGAATTAATTCTTTGGCATGACCGGCAAGTGGAAATCATGGAGGATTTTTCCTTCTCTGGCTCTCAGATGAGTTTAACACAGCACAATTGTTAGCCCTGTAAAAATTACTCCACTATGGGAACACACTTGCTGCATGATCAATCCTATCACATGGATGCAAATAGAACAAGGTTGAATTGGCACACAGCACATCAGGGTAGGAACAGCCAAAAAGGAAAATGGTCTGAAATCCCATGGGGAATGGCTCTACACATGGCTATACAATAGAGTAAATATCTGCTCAAAGACAATGAGAGGCAGGGTACTCTCTTTTGCTTCCAAAACATAAGTGGCGTTTCTCAAAATTATGACATCAAATGACCAAATGTGTCCTTGGACATAATGTGTTACTTATTGTGGCTTAGGTTTAGATCAAGAATGATTTAAAAGTGTGATAAGATACCTGAAAATGTTGGATAAGCATATATTGGAAATATTATTGTAATTACACAATAGATTTTCATCAAGTGCCTATAAGAGTAGTTACTGGAAAATTAGCTACTGGTTATATTTTGAAAACAGAGTTAAGCTTGACATATAAACAGAAATTAATTTTATAATTTTGTGGTTCTTTTTCTGACTCCTCAAGGCATTGCAGATTTTATTTTAGTCTGACAGACCTTAATGGCTTTTGGAAAAATGTTTTATGAAGAAAATCTCAAGTCATTGCCCAAGAAAACCAGTCCAAGATTATTCTACCATCTGTGGGCAACTTGGATGCACACAGACATTAATCTATCTACTGGTCATGTCTCGGGTTT
Organism: Melozone crissalis; assembly: GCF_028551555.1. NCBI lineage: Eukaryota > Metazoa > Chordata > Aves > Passeriformes > Passerellidae > Melozone > Melozone crissalis. The sequence continues at coordinate 3,857,488 of NW_026535811.1, read as the reverse complement.
ACTGAGGAAAAAGCTCTTTTATTAAAAATGCCACTTTCTGATCCTTATTGCTCAGGAGGGCTTAAGCCATAATGTGACATCTGTTGGCTCAACCAATTATGTATAAGGCATTTTTGATGCAATGGTTTTGTTAGAACATGCCAAAATCATTGGAACTTTAATTGGAAAAAATTTCACAGGTCCAGATTTTAATTTCCAGCGAGAGTGGGAAGAAGAAGAGGAGAACAGAGTTCATTCATTTCAGAAGAGTCAGTAGTTAAGACATCCATCTGCTGTGAGAAGCCAGATTCATATGCCTGTTCTGCCATTTTCATCTTCATGTAAGCTGTTAGAATGGAGGTCTTAGTGCAGCCTGGCCTGGTGAGTAAAACTGATACTGGAATTAAAAACTAAATTTTAAAAAGGGAAGGGGCTTATTTTGCATTAGACAGTAAATAAAATGGACATGCATGGCAAAAGAAGTCTGTTTGACTGCCCTTTAGGCAGCCTGGGTAAGGCCTGGAATAGGCTGAGGATGAGTTGTTATGGACATGGCAATGCAAGAAGGAAGAAAATATGTGCTTAATGTAAAAGTAGAGAATTGACCTGACAGTACCACTCTTGAACTATGAATACCACTATAAACAGGAGTCAGGGATTCCTTCTGAGCACAGAGCAGTCATGGGCAGCTTTTTTAGGTCACAAGCACCCAAAGACCCAAGTTAGAGCCATGAAAGTCAGCACAAGTGTGTCAAGGTTCCCCTAAATGCAGACTGAACAGCCTCAAATCAGATAAAAGCAGCAGCTCCTGATGCAATAGAAGATATCTAAAGTCTGAGCTGTGTCCTGGTGCATCTGCATCAGGGTTTTAGCCAATGGATTGACACAGAAATCCCAGTCCATGCCCCTCATGGTTTACATTGTGGTGAGGTCTCCAACCACAGAAATTTATTCCTTTCAGATAAAAACAAATCAGGATATGTTTAAGAGCATGCTTAATGGACTTTAAACACTAATAGAAAATCAGAGCACAGGCTAGGGCTACTTACTGCCTATGTTGGCAATAAACCAGAACCAGAGTACCCCAAATGTCAGATTTTATTAATTATTCTATGCTATTCATTAATTCTGAGTTTTTTTCAGATGTAGGCACAATTTCCTTAATTGAGTACTCATACATGACCTCTTCAAAACCACCGAACTATATTTTTCTAAGCAAAAGTTTATCACTAAATTATGTGAACACATACTGAATAAAGGTGCTCTAACTTTGCAGAGGTGCCTTTTATACTGCCCCAGAGCCATATTTGCAGTCATTTTTTTTCCAACGGCTTTGGTCTCTGATCGTGAATGCTTTGTGCAGACCATGAAAATTAAGGAAAGTGGGGTTCAGGTCTTTTCTCTTGGTATTTGAGATCCTGCCTTGGACAGGAGACGCCTGAACATAGTCCAGGCCAGCAAAGGAAGTCAGAAGCTGGTTACATTCCAAAAGCACAAGCCTGTTATGGAAGGCCTGCTTCAAAGCAGAAACTGTGAATTCCTTATTCTTTAGAAGACTTTGACAAACACACAGATTTCCTTTTTTAAAAAAAGGAGATGGTGATGGTAGCCCATCTCTAGGGCCACATGAAAACTGTATTCAGCATAATCATGGTATTTCTTAAAAAGTTTCTAAATAGGGTAGTACAGAAGCCCAGTTGGCTGAAAAGCTAAGGACTTATTTATATAGAGATAGATATCATATCTACAAGAGAATAAGTGAAACATCATCAATAAAGAAATTTTGACAGCATATGTAACATAAATTATACAGAAACAAGATTTGCATGAAAAATTTCTAGCAGTATGTATGGACCCAAGAGGGGAATAAAAGGTGTAGTTAATCATGTCCATTAATTACAAAAGTTTTTTACATCTAAGTTTTTTTCTGTCCTACATTCTAGACAGCTGCCTACTTTGAAACATCATTTTTATCAGATAGTTTGGTGCCTTTTTCTGTTATGGTGAATAAACTTGTAGCAACTGTGACGTCCATGTGATTCCTATTCCCATTGGAGGATGAAGTTTCCTTTGGTGAAATGAGATTCTGGCAAAAAAAGGCTATTAATAAATGTAACTTCTTATGCGTAGCAAACTATTTTGTGTACTTGCAGCATGGGGAATTCTTCAAATGGTTTTCTTTTATGAATAATTGTAAATTTAATGTTGGCATCAATAACTTCTTTAAATGGCTCATTCTATATCTGAGTTACACACTTCTTAGCAACACAGCTCAGCTTTGATGAATCTTGTGCATAATTTTAGCTTTTACTGTGCGAGTACAAAAGCAAGGAAAATGCTAGAATTGTTCAAATTACCTGGCTCTTAAATGGTTTGAGGGGAAAAAGGAATGCATTATGCTTTGGTCATTGAGATTGTAGAACACAATGGAATCAACATTTTTTTGGCTTATTATCCAGTTGCAAAACAGATTCAGAAAAATAAAAATGCAGAACGCTTACTGAAAAAAATAAGTTTTCTCAAAAATGATCTAGGCAAGCAGGATTTTCCTGAAAACAGCTTTCTTCTACAGTCTGTGGGTGACAGCTGTAGACAGCTGTAACCAAACAGTTACAAGAAGCAGTGATGTTATTGGTTTTAGGGCATCTCTCTTTGCCAGTTGGAGTTCTTTCCACACAGGACATAGCAGAGGGCAAAGGCAGGCACAGCTACAGCTTGAACTGCTCTGAATCTGTGTCTGGAAATGTTTCCACCAAGCAGGAAGCTTCTGTGCATGGTGCTGTTCCAGCACTTCAATGTCTAGGAGCAAGTTTTAGTGCTTTAAACACCCTTCTCACCCCATTATGGGTAACAGTCTAAAACTCAGGGTTCTGAAGCCTCTGCCTTGGTTCTTCAAGTGCATCCCAACAGGTACCATGGAGCTGTATATTTTTCAAATTTGACAAATTTTGGATTTTTCAAATACACTTTAACAATATCCCCTCCTTTCCCTGACAGTAAATGAGGATTATTCCAGTCTTTTCCACTTTCCTTCATCTCCCAGAGGCCTGGGATTGCTGAAGTGAGCTCATACCAGTCAAGAGCAAGGCACTGAAGACCTCAGCCTTTTTCACAACCCTGTCATCAGTCTCCTAACTCATTCAGCATTGAGCCCACGTTTTCGCTGCTTTTCTTTTCACTTTTAATATACAAGTATTCAGCTCCAATTAGGCTTTGGCTTTTCCATCCTGGCGTACTTGAGTGTGCACTCCTTCTGATCTTGCTTTCACTTCTCCTATTCTTCCTTCTCATGTTTGAATTTTATGAGTTTTACCCTCCCCTCATACCACTCAGGCGTCCTGTCACCTTGACTTGGTTTTCAGAACTTTGGGATGGACTGTCCTTGAGCTTGGCAGAAGTGACTCTGCAAAGTTAACTACCTTCCCTGGGTCTTCTCCCGTAGACCACATCCCATGGGATTTCTCCAAGCAGGTCTCTGTCAAGGGCAAACCCTGCTCTTTTAGAAACCCAATGCTGTAATCCTGCTTTTTTGCCTTATTCCCCTCTCAGAATGCTTGACTCCACCATCTCGTGGTTCCTGCACAGAATCTGCCCCTGATTTCTCAATTCTAATATTTCATGTTTGCAAGGATGAGGTCCAGCAGATCACCTGTCTCAGTGTCTCCTTAATCACTTGTGTAATCACTCAAAGCAGAAAACATTTAAGGATCATATGTACTTGAATTAAGCCATCCAGTATCAGAAAATTCAGATGTCTCACATGCAGATATTATGCCATAAAGCCATTAGTTATTTTTTTAGGCTTTGAAGGTATGATGGGCCAGGGTGTCCTATTTCACCTCTCAGGACTATGTGTTATTTTTGATTGATCTTTAGAAAGCACTATTTACACTCCTTTGCCAAGTGATATTAATTTTTATTTTGGAGGGGATGTGGTTTCTGCTGTTCATAATTGCTGCTATCTTTACTGAGCAGCAAAGCCATGTCAGAAAAGTGCAGAGAGAACAACCACAGAATGAAGTAGATAGACCCCTAAAAGGCTTAAAAGATAATAAGGTCTTCTTGAAAATGGCTGGGTTTTTTCCCTTGTCTTGCTTGATCTGCCTCCCTCGACCCAGTACATGGTAGGAAGGCTGGAGTTGCTGGGACCCCAGGGAAGAGTTTAATGAATAAATGTCCTGTGTTCTACATTATATGAATCCTGCCTTAAAAAAAAAAAAATTCTTAAAGTTGATGAGCTATAGATTTGAAGCCTTTCCCTCTGCTCATACATGCCTTGAAAAATAAGATAAAAGAGAAAATAACCTCCAGCTGAAATTAATAAAACTATCCTCTTGCAGTTTGCATAAAATGTAAGGGCTAGACTTTGAAAAGTTTGAGTTTAAGACATGCTCCAAAACTTAGGCTGAGGTTCTTTAGACCTGATTTTTTCTCCAAGCAATGAGCTCTCAGCATTTCTTACTAAAGAGGGTAGAAATTTCTGAGGGCTGATATGGCTTGAAAAGTGGGTCTTTTTAAAAATGGATTCAACATCTTATTTCAGAAGTAAGTGAAATGCCAATTTAAATATCAGGCCTGAGGTCTATTCCTGCAACAGATCAAGTAGAAGCTGATGATTTACATCAGGTCACTCATAAGCTGAGTCCTCAGTGCCACGGCTTCAGAGGGGGATTAAAGTGGATGGGAGAGGAAGTGAAGGAGGAAAAACTTAAGTGTCCATCTTAAGAGGGACTTTTTTAGTCTGCCTTTCCCCTCCTGTGCCACCCAGAAAATCTGTGCAGTATTTTACAGTTTATTTAAAGGCTTGATTGAATATTTGTAAGCAGTAGTACTTGTTTCCTCTTACTTTTGAGTCTCTGAGTGGTAACACAAAAATAAGGTTTTGCAACTTTTCTGTACTCTTCACAGGGCCAAAAGCAGCTAGGCACTTGGGCGTAGTAATTCATTCTTAGTGACCTTGATATTTAAAAATAGATGCATAAAATCATAAATATTGTTGAAGTCTCTTTTCTAGCATTACACTGGAGCAAAACCCTAAAGTCTTGGTGATAACTACCAAAGAAGGGTGACAGTCAGAGATCAATCTAATTCTGGACCAGTATGTCATGCTGTACTGGGCAAAAAGAAAAAAAGAATTTTTGTGTGAAATTAGGAAAGGCTACCATAGAATGCCAAGATTCCATATTCCCAGCTGCAGAAACACAGGAAGGAAGATAAACAATATATTATGCAACTGCAGTTTATATAGTTTACATATAAACTATATAAACTGAGGGCTAAAATATTCTCAAGCCACTATGGAAGGCTAAAATAGCAATTCCTTTTGGACCAACAAAACCCTGGCAGGGCTGTGGTTTTGGGGACTGCACAGAATTTGTCCAATGGGATACTTCCACCCAGTGATTTATGTTGTATGGGATGTTTGGGTCTTGGCAACTCTCAAAAATGTGCATGGAGAGGCTGAGCCAACATGATTCAGTATAATTCACTACACTTCCATCTCAAACAAGAGATAGCTTCTGTCGAACTTGGTCCTGCTCTGATCCTCACCCTTTTTGCCATCCTGGTTCTCAAGTAGTGCATGAATTCTGCATTTCTGAGCATGAGATTGAACTACATTTTCTACAAAAAGCACATTTAAAATTTTGGGTGTTTAGGAAAAGCACTGCCACATTTTTTTTATGTGATACTTATGCAGCACATTAGGGAAGACAGGCACCATGCTTTCTTATGGAAAGATTACCTCTTCCTTGATATGTCTGTCCCTTAGCAAACATAAGAAGGATTTTATGGATGTGCATGGAACAAGGCAAAGCTAAAACAAATGTGACTTCAGCCAGTTCCACTGCCACAGTCCTGGCAAAATTATTCATTCTCAGATAAATCTTTAATTGGTTCCCCTCTTAATACTATTTCTGGACCCCAGAGTCCTTTCTAAAAAGCCTCTGTGGAATATTTTTCTTCATTTTTAATTAATTATCTGCAATGTAAATTAATGCACAATAGCATTTTTTTAAAATCAAGAGGAAAGCATTTTTGCTGTAAATTAAGATTCCTCCATCAACAATTTTACAGCAGCTAAGCTGCATCTTCCCTCTGCCAAAGCTCCCGACTCTCCTTCGTGGTGCTGCTCTGCAGCAGTAAAGAAAGAAACCACGGCTTCACAATGCTAAACACTCCAGTGGGAAACACAAACACACTGCATAAACCGAAGCATTCATTTCAGGAGATTTTATTAAAAGGTTTCACCTCTAAATTGAGCTGTCATAGGCTGTTGGGAAACTTTTTACCACAGTTTACTTTAACTATGTAAAAAAACAAGAAAACTTTAAAGGAATGAAAATTCTGCAGTTTTTCATATAAAAGGCATGACCTTTCACACCCTACCAGCAAGCCATAGTGCATTTAATCAAATTGGTTGGAAAGTAAAATCATGCCGAATGTAAGGATTTTTTATTTTTTCTGCTCCCCCCACCATTCTTTGGAATGACCCCAACCTTGTTAACATGCTGCAGATTTTCTGTGTATCTCTGCAGCAGGCTCTTTGGAGTTCACTCAGAGAAAACTACAGCCTATGATTAAAAGATATCCTCTAGATGAGAAGGACGTTCAGTAATTTATAAATCATTCATTTGTGACATAGCTTTATACAGCTTTTCAAGGAATTGCATTAACTGCTTTTGCAGCTTCCTCAAATGTTGCTTTCAGTAGACAGTGTCATAGGTCATTACCAGTTTTTCCCTTATGTAAGCAATTCCAACTTTCTATTAAAAATACTAATTTCCACCCCACTACAGTATCTTTTGAAGTAGCATGTATATTAAAAAAAAATTCACAACTTGCTTTGAAATATTAAAGGAATATATTTAAGTGAAGGGCTTTCAGGCAGGTTGTTTTTCTGTATTCCTGATGACAGAAAGATTTTAGCCTACAAAGTCAATAGTAAATTTTATTAAAGTCATTATTTTCCTGTTACAGGCCTTGTGCTTTAAATAAACTATAGCTGACAATGCTGTCTTACATACTGTCATGCTGTAAAACAGCCTTTCTTTATTACCACAGGGACAACTCATTTAGAACTTTGAAAGTGTTTTCACACTGGAGTTGCTCATTTGTGGTGCTGGCCGGTGGCTGTTCTTGACAAATACCTTTTATAGCTGGAACTTTCTCCTTTTTTCTTTTGAAGATACAGGGGAGGAAAAAAAAAAAAAAGAGAAGAAAAAAACTTGCAAACCCAACATTTTCCCGTTAAAGATAAATATTCTACCTCCATCATTGGAGACATATCTCAATCTCCCCATAATATTTTTTTTATGACAGCTTGAAAAGTCTTTTCCTAACCCAAATTTTCCTGAATAAATCTTGTGCAAATTGATGGTAGCTCCATAAATAAAAAGAGGATATTACTCTTATTTAAGTACTGTCAGTTCAATGTTATAATTTAATTAATAGCACAGGTTTGGGCCCCTGGCTGAGGCTGTAGTTTCCCAAAACTGTTATTTTGATAGGAAAGTCAGCACAAGGAATGTTTATCCTCTCCATCTCGTTGTCCTCAAGCCTCTGTTGCCAGGCTCAGGAGGGAAGTGGACAAGGAAACAGAAATCAGGGCAGGATAGGATTGGGTTTTGGGTTGGTTTGATGCTATGGTCACTTTTCTGACCCAATAGGCAGAGACTCAGGATCTCTTATTCCTTCTGCCTCCCTGCTTCACATCCTCTCCCCCAGGTCAAATGTTATTTTTTGAGGCCTCCTGAGTATAAGAAGGGTAGGTTTGGACTCCTGGCATTGGATGTACCAGCTTGCTCTTCATGCAAAATATCCTTTTTCACTCCATGGGAAGGTATGGTTCTGCCTGCCTAGCTTAGCTCCAGGCCGTCACCACAGAGCCATCCCTTCTGCCCCCAGAACTTTTGTCAGCTGTTGTTATCATGCAAATAGGATTGCAGACAGGCCAATTTTCTAAATTGTTCAGATGAATGAGTTATATGAGCAAATGCTGCTTGAATTACAGATGGACAGCTCCATCTCTGCGTGTTTTGCTGTTCTGAATACATTTCTATGAATTAAACTGTCCATCTTGAAATCTGAAAAAATAATTTTATCTCTTTGAACTTGTGATGAAACAGCAGTGCTTGAGTCATCCATGTGTTGAGTTGAAAAGATCACAGGAGATGATCTGACATGACTTGAAGAGGTGAACACCTGCTGATGATCTGGAATTGACTTACCAATGCCAGATCATCATCAGGTGTTCAACTAAACTGGGTCTAGCCACAGAGCCAAAAACCTTTTTTGTCTGTCCGTCCATCCATCCATCCATCTATCCATCCATTCATCATTTAAAAATCCCCTTTGGAGTAAATTATGCCATGTTTTTCTTTGTTTCTCTCCCTGCCTTTTTGAGCTTTGGGGAAGATGAAATTGTTATTTCTATGGAGTGACTTTTTATGCATTGGAAACAGACATTTTACTTTATGATTTTCAAGATGCTCAAATCTGGGCTCTTCTTACAGAGTTTCTAACAACTCAGTGTTGCTAAAATTTCCCCCTTTCACTTTCTCTTCACCATCCCATCCCCAGATCTTCCCTCACCATGTGTCAGCACACACACCCATTGGATCCCTTAAAAAGCACAGAAAACAGGAAAAAAAAATTCCTGATATCTTTCCACTGGGTTATTAAGCTGAAGTGGATGATGCCAGACTCCAGCAAGGATCAAAAACACAATGGAGAGGAGTGGATTTGTAGGCAAGGGATGTGAATGAAGGAGGGTGAGGGCACAGCGGGATGTGTGGTACCCAGAGCCCTGCAGCCTCAGAGCACAGATTTAGAGCTGAATTTTATTTGGCATAGCTGAAGACTGCTCTGGCCATTCCACACTGCTGTGCTCCCAGCTTTTCCTTCAGGGCTGGATCAGTGACTCACACACCTCCACAGTGTGTGATTTGATGGGTTAGTTTTTCCATCAAGCCAGGAACCAACTCAGTTCAGAGCCTCCTAGGCACTGGATCAGATGTGAATGAGGCAGGAGGAGCAAGTGGACAGACACAGAACCCTTGGCAGCACTCCACAGGTGACTCAGATTACACATGAAACCAGAGGAACCAATTCCTCCCTTTTTTTGCGCTGATTTAGTCTGATCTGCTTATATCTCTGAGTGTGATATTCCACACTGGATCTACTAGTCCAGCAGAGGTCTTTTCAACAAAAACCAGAGCCTTTTCCAGTACAACTTCCAGGGATGTGCTTTACCTTTGCTAAAGTAAAGGCACAAGAGTCTTGCCTCAGTACAGAAACAAGGAATTCATTCTCAGCTTATAACATTTTAGTTGTGTCATTCAGAAGCAGTAACTATCCTGCTTTATTCAGCTAGTCAAATCAATTCTGAATAAAATCCCAACCAGAAAAACCTCAACTGAAATAGTGGAGATCAGAATATATATTTTTCATAGGCTAAAATATTCTGAATCATAAACACTGAAAGACACCATTAGAAGTGGAAGCTCCTCATGGAAAACTCCCAAATGGACAGAGAGAAAGCTAAATGTGCTTTGAGTCCTTTGCTAGGAATATTCTCTTTGGTGTGGTGCACACCACTCTCTCCCCAAAGAGGCTAATTTAATTGTTCTTTGTACACTTTTAGGAAGTATTTGAAACACAGAGGCTATAAATTTAACACTTGTCAGTTTGGGCTTTGTGCAGAACATGCATCTGGTGCGCTGCTGACACCCCAAAGCCTGTGATTCCTGATAGAGAATATGTATTTTTAGATACCCAGCCAGGAGGTTACATTTAAAGTCTGAATCCATGCACTGTACTCATGATTTATAATAAACATTCTTTCTTTGGGTCACCAATGCTTTAATTTGCTGCCCATTGAATGGAGTTGTTTTGTATGAAAGATTTTAAACACACATCAATGGTTTTCAAGGCTGTCTATGTGAGCTGTCTAGAAACAGCAGTAAAATTTCAGAAATTTTTAAAATTAAACTCCAAGTGCACACATTACTGTGATTTTTTGTCCTCCTGGACATCAACGGGTATTTTTCTCCTTCAAGTTGTGGATTTCAAAGGATTAAAATGCTCACAGGTATTACTTATCTGCTGCAGAACCATCTGTCCCACCTGCAGGACTGCCCAAAGACTGTTACCCAGACAAAAGACTAACAAAGGCTGTTTCAAATTCTGGGTTGATTGTTTCAATATATAGCAGTAGATATCCAGCCCACGTTTTGCAACTAATTTTTGCTAGGTTTCCCTGCCAGAAACCCAGGATTTTTTTTTCCTCTTTCCCCCACAGTCATGTCCCTCATGCTTCATGTAGCTAATGTAGATTCTATCAAAAAAGCATGATTTGTGATGTTTGTGTGTTACTGTTTACTTAAAAGTGCTAAAACCACCTTTTCTTATCAACAGGAAACTTTCAAGATATTTAAAAGCCTGCCTTTAAACCTTCTGGCAGCAATAAAGCAAAAATGGCAGGTGGCTGTATGAAAGAAGCAGGATATGTTTATATAACTTACCATGGGGAGGGGGGAATTATACCAGATACAGTGGGCTAGAGTCTCATCTCATTTACAAAGGTGCAAATCCACACTAATACTCAGTTGACAGCAATGCTTTTTAAAAATGTCAGATTTATCACATCATGTGAATATAAAAATCAAACTGTATTTCTTCTAAACAGAGCTGTAAAAAGTATTTTTGGGGCGAGGAGGGACAAAGAGCTAATTTGCCTGTTCTCTTGCTGAACCAGTAGCTTTCGTTGTACTGCTTTGTAGTACTAAAAGGTGTGGTGCCGGTGGTATGGGAAAGCTGAAAAATGCAAGTTAGTTGGGAGGAATAAAAGTTTAATTTTATTTGGAAGTAAATTTTAAAAAGTTATAGCTGGTCTGGTTTTTGTTGGTTGTCGTTTTTTCTTTGTTTTTGTTTTTTTGGCTGTCTGGTTTTTTGGTTTTGTTTTGTTTTTTGCATTGCTTTTGTTTTGGTTTTTGTTGTTGTGGGTTTTATTTTGGTTTTTGGTTGGTTGGTTGGTTTTGGTGGTTGGTTGGTTGGTTGGTTTTGGTTAGGGTTTTTTTTTTCCCCATCTGTCTAGCCCTAGTCAGTCCTCTCAAACCATGCACAAGCAGAATCTTCCCAAAAGTGAAGCAACAGATATTTTGGTAAGGCAATCCCCATACCTGCAGACTGGAAGCAGGTACCACTATGCAAATCAGACACATTGATAAGGACAAGATTGAGCTTTTTTATATTTTTGGGATGTGTTTTACTTCTGTGAAATCTATCAGCCTTTTGTAAACTAATGCCCTGCAGCTGTTTTCATGCATTTTTTTCTACGTTGTACTTCACTGGAATAAGGATTTTGAGGGAATTTAGGCTTGTTTGGTCTCCAGTTTGGCAGTCTTTGAATCACAGAGGATAAAACCACCACAGAACTGACAATATTTGAGAATTGTTCCCTTTATTCTTGTAACTGATTGTGGAAAAGGAGGAGGCATCACACCTGTTTTGACGCTAAAGGCCCCTTCTGTTAGAAAATGGTTGTCCTTGGTTAAAATAAAATAAAATAAAAGTGCCCCCAGTGACTCGAAAGGCAGTAGTTTAACAAGCTGTATTACTTCCACTGTTTTTCTCCCCCTGTCTTTTCCATCTAATAGACTCCTTGGTGCCAGTGACCAGAGTGACACTGGAGGCAGCAGGCAATGACACATTACAGGAATTCCTCTAAATGACTTTTATCCAGTGCCTTTGAGTGCAGGTGCGAGCTGAATTGTGCGAGGTAGCTCCGACTCCCTCTCTCTGATTTCAGTCTTTCCAGGGGGTCAACTGCTTATGAAGAATATCCATTATTTATACCTTTCACGAGAATTACATCAGCAGGAACATATGTATTCATGTAATAAAGCTAGGAAGCACTGTGCAAAGCCACACTGCTTTAAATATGGATGTGAAATACACCGAGCCAAGCTCTCTTACACCACTGTCTCCAGCAGGAGCACTGCCTGGAAGTCAGGAAATTTGGCTCAGGGCATCTCATGTGTGCCTGAGTCAGCTGCCCCTGTTGGACACATAGCCATGGCCACGTGTTTCCATCAGATTCCACATCCCCATCATCTGCTTTCTTCCTAGGTCTGGTTTAACATCCTGGATTCCTGCAAACCCAGGGCTCTTCCAGGAGTTGAGGTGCTGGGATCAAGACTTTTCTTTCTGGGCTTGGTTTAAAATCCTGGACTCCTTCAAACCCAGGGCTTTTCAAGGAGCTGAGTTGCTGGGATCAAGATCTTTCTTCCTAGGCCTGGTTTAAAATCCTAGATTTATGCAAACACAGGACTCTTTCAGGAACTGTGGTGTTGGGATCAAGAGCCTTTCTTCTTAGGCGTGGTTTAAGATCCTGGATTTATGGAAATCCAGAGCTCTTCCAAAAGCTGAGGTACTGAGATCAAGACCTTTCTTCCTGGGTCTGGTTTAAGATCCTGGATTCCTGCAAACCCAGGGCTCTTCCAGGAGCTGAGTTGCTGGGATCAAGATCTTTCTTCCTAGGCCTGGTTTAAGATCCTGAATTCATGCACACACAGATCCCTTTCAGGACCTGAGGTGCTGGGATCAAGAGCTTTCTTCCTAGGCCTAGTTAAAAATCCTAGATTTATGCAAACACAGATCTCTTTCAGGGGCTGAGGTGCTGGGATCAAGACCTCTCTTTCTAGGCCTGGTTTAAGATCCTGGATTCCTGCAAACCCTGGCTCTTCTAGGAGCTTAGGTATGGGGATCAAGACCTTTCTTCCTAGGCCTGCTTTAAAATTCTGGATTTATGCAAACTCCAGGAGCTGGGGTACTCAGCTTTTTATGTTTTTTCCTAGGCCTGGTTTAAGATCCTGGATTCTTGCAAACCTAGGGCTTTTCCAGGAGCTGAGGTGCTGGAATCAAGAGCTTTTTTCCCAGGCTGGTTTAAGATCCTGGATTCATGCAAACTCCAGGATCTGAGGTATTGAGATCAAGACCTTTCTTCTGGGGTCTGGTTTAAGATCCTGAATTCCTGCAAACCCAGGGTTTTTCCCGGAGATGAGGAAAAGGTGTGTCCCTGTCAAGGGCTGTGCCCACCCATCACAGAGATTTAGTCCCTGCCTGCGGATCAACAAATGCCTTGGCCTTCATTAAGGAAATCAAATTTATGTCTCCCCAAGCAGTGGAAACTTAAATGTTGTTTCGTCCTGGCTCCTGGCTCTGAGCTGTGGCATTACTTATCCTGAGCAACTGTGTTTCTCTTGGTTAAATTAATCAATTGAGCTTTCAGGGCAGGTCCCTTTCTTTCCTGGAGGAAGAAACTGCATCACATTAGCTACCAGTCAGCTTCAAACCTTTCACTTTGGACTATGCTCAAAGAGAGTTTAGCCAGAGAGAAAACTGGAATCGATACAGCAGGCCAGCACAATCTGGATTTCAGGTCAGCATGTGGAGAGAGAAATGGCATTTGTGAGACTGATGGTCAGTGAGCTGCTGTTTCTGGGTAAAGGGCAGAATTTCATCCTCAGCCTCCTGGACCTGTCTGCATCAATCCACCCAAGGACATCAGGATAGCAGCTTGCACCAGGGCTTTGGGGTTTCACCCTAATTGTTGTAAGTTTTGGTGAGAGATGCATCCAGACCAGCAAATTCAGACTTGTTAACTGCGAATTCCTCCAAGGATAAATTTTATTTGTATTCTTTTCACAGCCTAATACAGTCTGGAACAGAAGTAGTTAAAATGTGACTGGCAAATGCAAACAGAACACTGAATATCAAAGACTGGGGAAAACAGTTCTAAAAGACAGTGATAACATAAATGAGATTGAATGAAAAGACATGTTCCCAAAACAATCTTTCCTAGGGGCTGGATAAAAAGCAACGTTTCTGGTAAGTGACAAGTTTTCTTTTAATTTCAGTCTAAGCTGGAAATTCATAACCATTTCTCAGCTGTGATCTTGGTACCACAAATGCACCTTCTGGCATGCAGGTAAGGCTCTTGCTTTACATTGGGCAAACTTTTTTTACACCAGAAAGTCTGCAGCTATCTCCAACCCACAGCCTGAAGTATTCTCAGTTTCCAGGAGGTGTGATAATGATGAATTTCAGTGAGATGAAAATTGCTCCAATTTAAGGATAGCTCTACCATTTTATATTTGATATAAAAATAGATCATTTTTTTTTCCTAAAAAGTTTAAAGATTTGGGCTTTGTACATGCAGTGCACGAATAGAAAATCCCTATCAACAACATTAACTGAACTGAAAATCCTTCAGGATAAGTTCTCTGAAAATTAAAACAGACATCAAGCTACACATCTACATGAAAGACTTCCACAGCTTTATAAATACAGTGCACTCAGAAGCCAAGTTTCGAAAGCCTCAGTAAAACATCTAATGTCCAAGTCTACAATAACAGTCCTCTACATGAAAAAGACAATATTTACTCTGTCTTATGGTATTAAATTGGAGTTTTTATCACACTCTTAAAAACCAAGTGATAAGTCCAAGGCCTCTCATCAAAGGTATTTTAAATGAGAATTTCTGGATACCTCCTAAGACCAGATGAAAACCTCTTGGCTGATCTTCACATAAGAGATGGAACCATATTTACATTACTAATTCAGAAACCTACTTCTCTGCTCTTAACTGGTGTCATCCTGCATTTGTCTTTCATCCTGACATGATCTTTTAGCAGCCTTACTATTTTAAACTTCAGATTGCTAAAATGACTTGTTTTGCTTCTTCCTTCCAAGTTTTGGTCACAGCAGGCAATACTTTTTTGCTGTTATTCCTGTCCTATTGGGCCACAATTTTCTGACTCAGCCTTCTGTTATGTTTGCCCTTCCATCTTTTGACTCCACTTCTCTGACAGCAACCTCATCTTGCCACCCATCTCCCTCTAATTTCAAATGGTCTCTCCAGTGCATGGTTTCATTACAGAAATTCCACACTCACATCCTTAATTTTCTGCTGCCTTCTTTCAGCATTTATAGGAATTTTCTTTGACCTTCTGACCAGCTTGCTATCCCCATGACATATTCAAGATACCTGTAGGTATTTTGTGTTACAGTGAAGAGAGATCCTTCTGTAGCTCCACATCTTTCATGTTTGATCTAAACTTGTTCTCCAAATCTCTGCACCTCCCTCCTGCCTCCAGTTCCACCCTTGTTTGGACATAATTTTCCTGCCAGCTGTGATGCCAGTCTCAGTAATCAAGGGCTATAAATCCTCTCATGGCTGCTATATTTCAAGTTGTCTCTTCTCAGTGCATGCAGATGATGAAGTCATTAGTGTTCACGATATATTAATTAATGTCGATGTAAATTTTTCATCTCAAGTTTCTCTTCCATTGTGACAGCCATAGGAATTATTTTCAGAGTTGACTGTTGCCGATGGGCAGTCAATCTGACTATTAATATTTACTAATTTTACACAATTAAACAGCTTATACAAACAACCTATGTGATCTCTTGTTCCTGCTACACACATTTTTCCTTCTAGATTCCCATGACTATAACACAGAATGGAAAATAAGAAAAAATTTCATGTAGTCTCATAACCTGTGTAAAATAATTTACTGTGCTTTGTGCAAATAGAGGTTGTAAATTCATTAAGAAAGAGATGTCAGTATGTATTTCACAGCGTTTAGCACAGTGAGGTATCAGTCTTATTTCAACAGCTGATTTATTTAATAATTTGTTCCAGCTATTCTAGAGAACCAATGGTAAGAGGCCAAAGTCTGTCTAATTAACTGGTGTAACTCTCTGAACAGCTGAATGCACAGCATCCCTTGTATCATACGTGCACACTCTCATATATGCTGTGTGATGCTGAGCAAACAGTTTCAAGTCATGCAAACATCTAAAAAAATGGGAATATTTTGATGGATATGTAGGAGAATTTAAGAGAATGTTAATTAATGCTCACAACCTTCTAAGTGACCAGAGATCAAGTGGCCCTTCAATCAAAGCAGGGACTTGTATCCAGCCTTGCACAGTTCACAAAAGCAGCACATATTTGTTTTTTACTTGGAACCAGCTCCTTACATTTAAGGAAGTCCTGTTCCTCCAGTGGAACTACTGGGGGTGGTGAGGGAAACAATTCAAAGGAGGCATTATTGGATTATTCATTCTTCTAGGACAGACCCTGTTTGTATAACCAGAGATATGCCTTAAGTGGTCTTTAAAAGAAAGTCAGATTTTGTTTAAAAAGGGGGAAGGAGGAGGCTTCATTAACTAGAATGACAGTCTTCATAGGTTTCTCAAGTGTTTAAATTAAGGATTGTGAGTTCTTGAAACTTGACAAGGAAAGCGGGATTGTCACTGCTGGCTGTCTGAACCAGAGGTAAGTGCAGATTAAGCTTTTCCTATCTCCATTATAAACATATTGTTCCTGTTCTCAAAAGTTCAGTGAAATAGAAAAGGGACTATTGTTTTCTATTATTTGGGGAAAAACTCCCAAACTACATTTTTAAAGTGTCACATAAAATTCTAAAGCACTTAAAGTGCTCAGGTGCTATTCATTATTATTCTAGTGGTAACTATTTGGCACTTGACACAAATTCCTTAAAGAAATAAATGAAATTGAAATCAATCATATCTGGACACCTAGAACCAAATTTTAAGAGCACTCATGATGAGCATGGCATACTTGAAAACACATTAAGCCATTTCTGTTGATTTTCCTAGAATTTTTTGTCTATCTGGGTTCAACCAAGATTGCATTCATGTTATACTTTTGTGGCAGGTTTCCTTAAAGACCAATTCTGGCACAATTCTTGCAGGATCTCTCTGCTTGTTCTTACAGATGTAAGTGTGGCAGAACAGCATGAACTTAAAAAGTCTCATGAAAGGTCACATTTCTTGGATGGAATTTTTTCAGGTGCACTTGGAAAAGCACATTTTGTTGAACTAGCAAGTGTAAGCAACTCCTGAACAAAGACTGGTCAAACCTTAGCTTTGCCCTCAGAAGATCTGGAAAACAGCTTCCTTTGACTACTCAGTCCTGCTCAGGATTCATGGAGACAGATTAATTTTGTGTTCTGTACATTTATTGGCACAGAATTATAAACTGATGAGGCAGTTGTTACAGAATTGGGATTTCAGGTACCAACATGGCTGTCAGAGCACATAAAGGCAATTCAAAGCAAGCACGGGATCCCTCTCAAATTGACATTGAGATGGTCTTGTTCCTTCATCACACCTAAAAAGCAGCATTGGTGATGATACTGCAAATCAAGTACATTAGTTTGTACCCCCACGTGCCTGGCATAAACTTTCAAAAGCTGTAAAAATTAATTTGATTTTTTTTTCCAAGAAATAATTAGGTCCATGTCCATTCTAAGAAAACACAGTTTTTATAACAGTATTCCTGTGTAAATTCGCAATAACCCCCAGCCCCACATTGGAAAACTTTTCACTTGAGGTTATTTCATTTTTTAAGGGAAAAGGTGTTTATTGCAGATGTTCATGGGTCTGATAACTTCTCTCACAGAACACCTTACTTGCA